>NC_053027.1:457949730-458202427 GCF_003073215.2 Triticum urartu
TAGGAAGCCAAAAACTGAGTGTCATGATATAGCGTGAGACTGGTCAACCACTCGATGACCTAGCAGAATCTTCGGGATTCCTCCGCCTTAACGAAAGTCCGTTTCCTGGCCAGGCATGTACGCGCCCCGAATTCGGATGAGCGCGGAGCCACCAGGGGCTATATAGTAGCCCGACTGTCAAACTCCTCTGGCTAAGTGAAAGTGTTAAAGCTTTATAGTCCGATTGCCTAGTTCGCTGCGCTATCACCTCCTAATGGACCAAGACGTTGGATCAAGTGTGAACATGCGTCTTCTGCGAGCACCCCCGCATTATATGCGTGGGGGCTGAAGCCGACGACTGCCATCTTTCAGGTTATATACATATATAGATAAACGGCCACACAGGAGGCATCATAGTACTTTCGGGCAAAAGTATAAAAACAGCCTTGATAAACTCAATAAAACATTGTTTTTCAATGGGAATACATGTCATTAGAACATAATATTCTTAAAGCACTGCGCTTCTATCGAACGAGCGCCCCCAAGAACTTCTCGAAAGTAGTGCTCGGCAGGTACTCGGCTCTCGTCCGAATCTTGGGCTGCAATGGCGGTGGCCTCCATCTCCGCCAGTATGTCTTCACACGGGCAAGGGCCATCCGCGCACCCTCTACGCACGCCGACCTCTTCATCGCGTTGATGTGCGGCACCGCACCAAGGAACTGCTGCACCAAACTAAAATAACTGTTCGGCTTTGGCCTTTCCGGCCACAGATGATCCACAACAGACCTCATGGCGAGTCCGGACAATCTATTCAGCTCGGCCCATTCGGCCAACCGATCAGTCAATGGAAGCGGACGCTCTGGAACGTTAAATTGTGACCAGAACAGCTTTTCCACTTCGTGATCTTTTTGATCTCGGAAGTATTCGGCCGCATCGGCAGCACTCGCCGCTAAGTCCAGATATGCGTCCGCAGAACTCCACAGCCGGTCCAAAGGGGCGTATACCGAGGATCTCCAAACTTCATCCGCAGCATAAAGGGCTTCCCAGCCGCGATATCCCCGGCTTGACGCAGCTCCTCCTTCATCGCTCTCATTGCAGAGCGGGTGTCTTTGGTCGCCATCGTGGCCTTCTCCAGGTCTGTCCTCTTCGCTCGATCTTCCTTTTCAAGAAGCTCGTAACGGTCAGCGGCGTTCTTCAATTCCACAGCCATCCTGGCTATTTCCTCCTTGCTTTGGCAGTGAGCAGCCTGTTCGGCTTTCAGCTCCTCGATTGCCTTTAGGGCAGCCGCATCGCTTTTCCTGGCTTGTTCTTTGGCTCGGGCAAGTTCCGCCCGAAGGTTCTCCACGGCCGCAGCTTCATCTGCATTCACACACATGTTATAGATACTGGCATCATGCTCCTCTTCCCATGTGTCAGGAGGAATCACATACCCTGTGCCTCGTCAAGCCGCTTGTTGACAAGTACGATGTCGGTCCTGCCACGTCAAGCTGCCGCTTTAGCTCGGCAAACTCATCAGTCCGGCTGGCCACCGGACCCTCCGCCACCTGCATATTAAGGCGGCACGATTATTCCTGGGACTATGATCCTCTGTGCGCTATCTTCGACAGCACCCAGAGTCTCAGGGGCTACTATCTACACAGGGCACATCTAAAAATGTGCGGTACTGTCAAAAATGTACATCATTTCACGTACCTCAAAACCCGTCAGTAGACTCATAAAGGCTTCATGCAACCCGCTTTCGGCGGACGAAATCCTTTCAATCACCGTACCCATCAACGTGCGGTGCTCTTCTGAGATAGCCGCTTGCTCTAGCAGATCCCTCAGTACGTCGTCCGACCGTACACCAGACGGTGCCGGACTCTTTCGATTGCCCTCTTTCAAGAGCCGGATACTGAGGACTTCGGGTGGCCATAGGATTACCTTCTGGCCTTGCCCGGATCAGGAGAAAACCCTCCACGACGACACCTCGGGGTCGCCCGCCTCAATGAGGCGGTAGGTATGGCAGGGGGGGCGTTTCGCTCTCATCATCTTTGGAAGAAGATTCCCCTGAAGACGGAGCTTCTTACTGAGAAGGGCTTAAGATCCGAACTGCAAGGTAAATGCTCCGGTTATTTTCCTCGGAAGTTGAAAGCACAAGTGCTCCCTAGGTGGTTTTGATAATTGATGACAACATATCTCTTGTTGGACTAACATTTCTCTAGCATGTTTCAGATAAGTTCAACAATGGAGTGGCATGGACTAAAGGTTGTGGGAACTCCTTCAAGATGCTAAGGACAAAGGATTGGCTAAAGCTTCAAGCTCAAGACTCCTCATTTTACATTTTAGTGATCCAAGATCACATTGAGTCTTTAGGAAAAGCCAATACTATCAAGGAGGGATGAGGTGTTGCTTAATGAGCCTCTTGCTTCATGTGCTTAGTGATATGCTCCAAAACCCTCAGCTACTTTCCCACTTCCACATATGACCTAAACCCTAAGCCAAACTCGGTCCTACCGATTCTTCCTATCCGGCGCCACCGAGTTTCACTTGTCATAAGCCACTGCCAAACCCTAATCAGTTCGGTCTCACCGATGGGATCTCGGTCTCACCGAGATGGGCTTGCAAACTCTCTGTTACCCATTGCAATATTCTCGGTCCCACCGAGATATGCAATCGGTCCACCGAGTTTGCTTGGCCAAATCTCAGTTTCACTTATTACCCAAATCGGTCCCACCGAGTTTGAGTAATCGGTCAAACCGAGTTTTGGATTTACCCTAACCCTAGCACATCGGTCCCACCGAGTTGATCCAGTCGGTCCCACCGAAATCTCTAACGGTCACTAGGTTTACCTTTTCGGTCCGACCGAGTTTGTTGATTCGGTCCCACCGAGATTGGAAAACTGTGTGTAACGGTTGGATTTTGTGTGGAGGCTATATATACCCCTCCACCTCCTCTTCATTCGAGGAGAGAGCCATCAGAACACATACACAATTCCAACTCATATGTTCTGAGAGAGAACCACCTACTCATGTGTTGAGACCAAGATATTCCATTCCTACCATATGAATCTTGATCTCTAGCCTTCCCAAGTTGCTTTCCACTCAAATCTTCTTTCCACCAAATCCAAATCCTATGAGAGAGAGTTGAGTGTTGGGGAGACTATCATTTGAAGCACAAGAGCAAGGAGTTCATTACCTACACACCATTTGTTACTTCTTGGAGAGTGGTGTCTCCTAGATTGGCTAGGTGTCACTTGGGAGCCTCCGACAAGATTGTGGAGTTGAACCAAGGAGTTTGTAAGGGCAAGGAGATCGCCTACTTCGTGAAGATCTACCGCTAGTGAGGCAAGTCCTGTGTGGGCGATGGCCATGGTGGGATAGACAAGGTTGCTTCTTCGTGGACCCTTTGTGGGTGGTTGCTTCTTCGTGGACCCTTCGTGGGTGGAGCCCTGTGTGGACTCGCGCAACCGTTACCCTTGTGGGTGGAGCCTGTGTGGACTCTCGCAACCGTTACCCTTTGTGGGTTGAAGTCTCCATCAACGTGGATGTAGGATAGCACCACCTATCCGAACCACGGGAAAAACATCCGTGTCTCAATTGCGTTTGATCTCTCCAAACCCTTCCCTTTACATTCTTGCAAGTTGCATGCTTTACATTCCGCTGCTCATATACTCTTTGCATGCTTGCTTGATATGTATTGTGTGTGTTGAAATTGTGCCTAAACTCCACTTAAACCGAAAAAGCTTAAAAATTGCAACTTTAGCATTAAGTGTCTAATCACCCCCCCTATGACACATCTACTTCTAGATCCTACAAGTGGTATCAGAGCTTTGGTCTCCATTGCCTTGGTTTAATCACCATTGGAGGAAGATGGATGTGTCTACATTAGGGAGTCTTAGACATAGAGTGCCTATTCTTGATGGAGAGTATTTTCATGAGTGGAAAAATGAGATGCTTGTAATCTTCAATCAATATCATTTGAACAAGTATATTGCTAGCCCTTGTGCACCTCATATTGATCCTTTGCATCCTACCCTAGATGAAGATATTGACATGATTCACAATCTTAGAACTATTGAGCTCATCATTAGAGGATTGCCCAAAAATTTGATTGCTAGTTTGCCTACTCTTAATTGTGCCTATACTATATGGAAATTTCTTGAGGAACGATTTCCCGATCATTCCTTGAAAACTTTGGATGAAATTCTCCATAAATCTATTGCCTTGAGTAAGATGAACTCTAGTGATCCTAGTTTTGGTAAATGTCTATTTGAACTTACCAATCTTAAGCATGCTAAAGGAGATGTTGGAATCATTAATGATATCATATTCAAAGCTATAAGAATTCATAAAAGTGACCACTTTGATGATCATTTATCTAATGAATTACCCTCTCTAGGAAATGATGAGTCACAAGATCATGATGAACATGAATATTATGATGATGATGATAGTGACTTCGATCTTGATGATGCAATGAGACATTTTGGTCTTATGGCAAATCTTCGGGGATATGAATCAGGAGGAAAGGAATGGGTTCTTGATAGTGGATGTACTGATCATATGACCGGAGATGAAGAGATGTTTCGTGAGCTTGCTGAAAATGACGGCCCTCGAAAATATGTCACCTTTGGTGATAATTCAAAGGGTAAAGTGGTTGGCCTTGGTAAGGTGGCCATCTCACATGATAGTTCCATTCAAAATGTCATGCTCGTTGAATCTCTTGGCTACAACTTACTTTCAGTATCTAGACTTGCTGATTTCGGTTTGAATGTCCTATTTACTGAGGTAGATTGCCAAGTATTTCGTCGAGACAATCATAAAATGGTCTTTACGGGTATGCGTAGAGGTGATCTTTACATTGTCGATTTCTCTAAAAAGGCACAACCTAAAACTTGCTTTGTTGCTAAATCCTCAAAAGGTTGGTTGTGGCATAGACGACTAGGTCACGTTGGCATGAGAAACCTTGACAAGCTTATTAAAGGAAATCATATCCTTGGAGTTAACGATGTCATATTTGATAAGGATAGACTTTGCAGTGCTTGTCAAGCAGGTAAACAGGTTGGAGGAAGACATCCCGTGAAGAACATCATGACCACAAGGAGGCCACTCGAGCTACTTCACATGGATCTTTTTGGTCCCAACGCCTACAAGAGTCTCGGTGGAAATTCTTTTGGTCTAGTTATAGTTGATGATTTTTCAAGATTTACGTGGGTGTTCTTTCTTAATGACAAGTCGCAGGTCCAGAAGATCTTCAGAAACTTCGCTAGGAAGGCCCAAAATCAGTTTGATGTGAAGATCAAGAAGGTTCGGAGTGACAACGGAACGGAGTTCAAGAACGCAAATGTGGACACCTTTCTTGACGAAGAAGGGATTTCACACGAGTTCTCGGCTACGTACACACCTCAACAAAATGGAGTTGTTGAGAGGAAGAACCGGACGCTCATCGAAATGGCAAGAACGATGCTTGATGAATACAAGACGCCAAGCACTTTTGGGCAGAAGCGGTTGAGACAGCTTGTCACGCAACAAATCGCTTATATCTTCACAAGCTACTCGGCAAGACGGCATACGAGCTTCTCACCGGTAACAAACCCCAAGTTGGATACTTTCGAGTATTCGGCTCAAAGTGCTACATTCTTGATAAGCATCGTCGTTCAAAGTTTGCTCCTAAATCTCATGAAGGTTTTCTACTTGGTTATGGCTCAAACTCTCACACTTACCGTGTCTACAACAATTTCACCCGAAAGGTTGAAGAGACGGTAGATGTGAAGTTTGATGAATCTAATGGCTCGCAAGTAGAGCAATTGCCAATTGATGTAGGAGACAAAGACCCTTCAGAAGCAATTCAAGACTTGTCCATTGGCAAAATTCGTCCAACGGAGGTGAAGGAGAGTACTTCATCCGTCCAAGTGGAAGCTTCTACTTCACGACAAGGTGAACCAAGAATCGACACGGAAGCATCCACAAGTGGGACACACCAAGATGAAGAAAACGAGGAAGTACGTCAAGATGAACATCAACAACCTCCTTCTCCACCACGACAAGAGAACGACGACGTCAACAATGAAGAAGGCCAAGAAGAAGAACAAGATGAAGAAGATGTTCAACGAAGACCCAAGCAAAAGCTCTCACGAGTTCGAGCAAGAATTGCCAAAGATCATCCCGTCGAGCAAATCCTCAATGATATACAAACCGGGAGAATCACTCGCTCAAAAACTCGTTTAGCTAACTTTTGTGAAAACTATTCATTCATCTCTAGCATTGAACCTATGAAGGTTGAAGAAGCATTGGAAGATCCGGATTGGATAAACGCTATGCATGAAGAGCTACATAATTTTGAGAGAAACCAAGTTTGGACATTGGTTGAGAAGCCCGACAACAACCACAACATCATTGGTACCAAATGGGTGTTTCGCAACAAGCAAGATGAAGATGGACAAGTGGTTCGCAACAAGCACGTCTCGTCGCCCAAGGGTACACACAAGTCGAAGGTATGGACTATGGTGAGACATATGCTCCCGTTGCTAGACTTGAGTCCATTCGCATCTTACTTGCCTATGCTAATCACCATAATATCACCTTGTACCAAATGGACATTAAAAGTGCTTTTCTAAATGGTGAAATAGAGGAGGAAGTTTATGTCAAACAACCTCCCGGCTTTATCAATCCTAAGAAACCAAATCATGTTTACAAACTTCACAAAGCTCTTTATTCTTTCCCAAGCTCCTAGAGCATGGTATAAATGCTTGACCAAGTTCCTTACTACAAGTGGTTTTGAAATTGGTAAAATTGATTCTACTCTTTTTACTAAAAGGGTTAATGGAGAACTATTTGTATGCCAAATTTATGTTGATGACTATCATATTTGGTTCAACTAACCCTCTCTTTAGTGAAAAGTTTGGAAAGCTAATGTCAGAGAAGTTTGAGATGTCTATGATGAGTGAACTCAAATTCTTTCTCGGGTTGCAAATCAAGCAAACTAAGGAAGGTACATTTGTCTCTCAAACAAAGTACACCAAGGACTTATTCAAGAAGTTCAATATGCAAGAATGCAAAGGTATGTCTACACCCATGCCTACTAGTGGACATAAATGATTTAACCAAAGATGGTGAACCTGTTGATCAAAAGGTTTATCGCTCTATGATTGGTTCATTGTTATACCTATGTGCTTCACGTCCCGATATTATGCTAAGTGTGTGCATGTGTGCACGATATCAAGCTGCTCCTAAAGATTGTCATCTTAAGCTGTGAAAAGGATAGTGAGATATTTAATCCATACACCAAATTTTGGCATTTGGTATCCTAAGAGGTCTTCTTTTGATCTTGTTGGCTATTCCGACTCGGATTATGCCGGAGACAAGGTTGATAGAAAGTCCACTTCGGGTACTTGTCAATTTCTTGGTAGATCTCTTGTGTCTTGGTCTTCCAAGAAACAAAACTCGGTATCTTATCCACCGCCGAAGCGGAATACATTGCCGCTGGTTCATGTTGTGCTCAATTACTTTGGATGACCCAAACTCTTAAAGATTATGGGATTTATGTGAAACATGTTCCACTGCTTTGTGACAATGAAAGTGCTATCAAAAATTGGTCATAATCCTGTACAACATTCTCGAACTAGCATATTGAAGTGTCATCATTTCATTCGAGATCATGTTGCTAAGGGTGACATCAATCTTAAGCATGTTCGCACCGACAAGCAATTAGCGGATATATTTACTAAACCTCTTGATGAGAAAGTATTTTGCAGGTTGAGAGGTGAATTGAACATCATTGATGCTTCGAACTTGGAGTAGAAACTCCATTGGATACATGCAAGACATGAGCTGATGACTAATCCATGATATATCTCTTATGATAACTATCCTATCTATGTCTTGGATATATTTGCACCTTGCATGTTGTCTAACCCATGTAGGTGCTTGGTTGAATCTAATTCCATGAGATTGCGACTCACTCACATCTTGAGCAATCTCTACAAGACCAAGACTCTACACAATGTGGTTGAAGACAAGGAAGCACAAAACCATTCAAACATATCCTTTGACAAATTCTATGTTAAGCTTCATGATTGTCATTTTTGGATACACAAGTGCTCTTCCTTGCAAGAACTAACCCATGTAGGTAGATGAACTCAAACTCCAAGTGGTGCTCCCAACTCTTGATGAGCTACATCAACCTTGAGCACCCACACAAGTTCAACTACATGAGCAAGAACCACACCACCACCCAAGGTATGTTATTCCATCTTAGAGAAGCTTTACTCCAAGACATGAGTCAAAGCAACTCAACAAGATGTGAATACATCAAGATGCTTAAACGAAAAATGGTAACCCCATTTTGAGCTTAAACGATGAGTATGACCTATGATCAAGTGTTCTCACTTGACTCCTAAGTCAATATACTCTAACATAGGTGACTATGTCACCGCCCAATTCTAGATGAAGTTCTCTTGTGTTCTTTTCTGAGTTATTGCATTTGTCCCTTGCATATTTGTTTCCTTCTTTTTCAAAAAAAAAACTTCATCTAGAAACTTTCACTCTTTTCTCTTTGATTTTTGTTCTGCATATTTCTGCATCAAATTCCTTGCAAATCTTTCAGCTAATTCATTGCAAATCTTTGTGAGATCTTACTTGACTAGTGAGCTGAGGTGACAAGTGTTTTTCTCTGTGATGAACTCGGTTTCACCGAATTGCCATTTTCGGTCCAACCGAATCCCTTCGGTACTACCGAAACATGCCACTCGGTGCCACCGATTTCGCAACAGGAAAAACAGTTTGCCACATATTCTATATTTCTTCTGATCCAGCTCCACTCAATGAATCTTGTCCTCTACAAGCATCACAGTTTTATTCCCTGCTTTGTACTGAATCTCAAGGACCAAACCTATTCGACGGATTCCAGGAAAAACCTTCTTGGAAATTGATGTCAAAGGGGGAGAGAGAGATCACATCAAAGCTTGTAGGAGAGAGAGATCACATCAAGGGAGAGAAACAGTCTCAAGGACCAAACCTACAAGAGAGAAAGTATTAAGGGGGAGAGAGAGACCTCAAGGGGGAGAGAAAGTCTCAAGGATCCCAGATGTTGTTAAGGGGGAGAGAGATTTCCAGGGAGAGAAAATACTCAAGGATCCCAGATGCTTGATGTTCAAGAGGAGAGATGTCACATGTCTTTTTGGGGGAAAGACATGTAATACATTTGTATCTTTCAGCTCTGATTTTCTGTTCCCTATCTTCTCCCAATATCCCATGTAAGATTCAGGGGGAGCAAGACACCTAAGGGAAAGAAATCAGTCAAATTCATTGCATATCTTTATTCTTGGGGACATGTTGAATTCATGTGGTACCTTGTACTCACTCTCTACATGTCATCCCAGTCTTGGTATTCTTGTGGTTTCTTTTGTTTGCTCTGGCTAGTGGATGTACCTGTGTTATCTAACCTTGTTTGTGCAGGTTCATTCCATCCTAAGCCAACTCAAGACCACAAGGTAAGTATATGCATCAAAATCATGAGTATGAGGAGTTCTTGCTTATGTACATACTGTTTGCAAGAAGGACTCATGAGCATGAAGGTATTTTCCTTGATAATCTTTTGCTCTGATGCATATGGCCAAGATGCATGTAACACATTGCCTACTCTGTCATGGTTATGCTCTCACATGCCTCTATATTTCATATTTACATGAGTGCATACATGTAGGGGGAGCCTATGCTTGTTACATGTCCTTCCAAAGCTTTACTTGCTGTCTTTATATCTTTATCTAAAGCTTTGATGTATGTTGCCATCAATTACCAAAAAGGGGGAGATTGAAAGCACAAGTGCTCCCTAGGTGGTTTTGATAATTGATGACAACATATCTCTTGTTGGACTAACATTTCTATCTAGCATGTTTCAGATAAGTTCAACAATGGAGTGGCATGGACTAAAGGTTGTGGGAACTCCTTCAAGATGCTAAGGACAAAGGATTGGCTAAAGCTTCAAGCTCAAGACTCCTCATTTTACATTTTAGTGATCCAAGATCACATTGAGTCTTTAGGAAAAGCCAATACTATCAAGGAGGGATGAGGTGTTGCTTAATGAGCCTCTTGCTTCATGTGCTTAGTGATATGCTCCAAAACCTCCAGCTACTTTCCCACTTCCACATATGACCTAAACCCTAAGCCAAACTCGGTCCTACCGATTCTTCCTATCCGGCGCCACCGAGTTTCACTTGTCATAAGCCACTGCCAAACCCTAATCAGTTCGGTCTCACCGATGGGATCTCGGTCTCACCGAGATGGGCTTGCAAACTCTCTGTTACCCATTGCAATATTCTCGGTCCCACCGAGATATGCAATCGGTTCCACCGAGTTTGCTTGGCCAAATCTCAGTTTCACTTATTACCCAAATCGGTCCCACCGAGTTTGAGTAATCGGTCAAACCGAGTTTTGGATTTACCCTAACCCTAGCACATCGGTCCCACCGAGTTGATCCAGTCGGTCCCACCTGAAATCTCTAACGGTCACTAGGTTTACATTTTCGGTCCGACCGAGTTTGATTGATTCGGTCCCACCGAGATTGGAAAACTGTGTGTAACGGTTGGATTTTGTGTGGAGGCTATATATACCCCTCCACCTCCTCTTCATTCGAAGAGAGAGCCATCAGAACGCATACACCATTCCAACTCATATGTTCTGAGAGAGAACCACCTACTCATGTGTTGAGACCAAGATATTCCATTCCTACCATATGAATCTTGATCTCTAGCCTTCCCAAGTTGCTTTCCACTCAAATCTTCTTTCCACCAAATCCAAATCCTATGAGAGAGAGTTGAGTGTTGGGGAGACTATCATTTGAAGCACAAGAGCAAGGAGTTCATTACCTACACACCATTTGTTACTTCTTGGAGAGTGGTGTCTCCTAGATTGGCTAGGTGTCACTTGGGAGCCTCCGACAAGATTGTGGAGTTGAACCAAGGAGTTTGTAAGGGCAAGGAGATCGCCTACTTCGTGAAGATCTACCGCTAGTGAGGCAAGTCCTTGTGGGCGATGGCCATGGTGGGATAGACAAGGTTGCTTCTTCGTGGACCCTTTGTGGGTGGTTGCTTCTTCGTGGACCCTTCGTGGGTGGAGCCCTGTGTGGACTCGCGCAACCGTTGCCCTTGGGTGGAGCCCTGTGTGGACTCGCGCAACCGTTACCCTTCGTGGGTTGAAGTCTCCATCAACGTGGATGTAGGATAGCACCACCTATCCGAACCACGGGAAAAACATCCGTGTCTCCAATTGCGTTTGATCTCCAAACCCTTCCCTTTACATTCTTGCAAGTTGCATGCTTTACATTCCGCTGCTCATATACTCTTTGCATGCTTGCTTGATATGTATTGTGTGTGTTGAAATTGTGCCTAAACTCCACTTAAACCGAAAAAGCTTAAAAATTGCAACTTTAGCATAAGTGTCTAATCACCCCCCTCTAGACACATCTACTTCTAGATCCTACAAGTGGATCAGAGATATTTTCATTATTAAGTACCCTTTTACTTACAGCTCGGTGGAGGGCTGATCCCCTGGTGGGCATAGTGCGGCTGGGGTATCCCCCAGGGCAGGACCCTTCGGCGAAGATTTCTTCCCCCGTCTGGAGACCATGGTCTCCGGGTCCTTAGAGGCGGTCCTCTTCCTTCCCTGGGGAGAGGAAGTTTCAGTTCCTCTTCCCCAGTTAACCTCCTACGCGGAGGCGCTAGCCTCCTTGTGCCCCCCCCCTTTATCTTCTCCTGAGGGCGCTTGATAAGGCGCGGTCTCCAGCATCCTGGTTAGCACGGGATTTGGTGATGTCTCAGGGAGGGGGGCCGGACACCTGATCAACTTTGCCTTCGCTATCCAATCCTGGTCAAAGAGCTACTTTTTTTAGGGCAATGTTGCGATAAATAAACGAACAATGTGTTCGGATGCGGGGCTACTTACTTGGGCATCCGGGCGATTGCAGCTCAGACCTGCATCCTCAGTGATGTCCAAACACATTATTTGTGGTCTGAAGAACAATTTGTACATCTCCTCGGGCTTCATGCCAAGGAAGTGTTGAATAGCTCGCGGTCCTTCCGGGTTGAATTCCCACATATGAAGGGGCCGGCGTTTGCAAGGCTGGACTCGATGAACTAGCATAACTTGCACTACCATAACCATACTAAAATCTCTCTCAAAGAGATCTCGGATACGGCTTTGCAGTATTGGCAGTCCTTGGCTGGACCCCAGCTCAGCCCCCTGCTGATCCATGACATCAGTTGTGGTGGGGGGCCTGAGCGAAAGGTGGGGGCAGGTACCCACTTGGCACTTCGGGGAGTTGTGATGTAGAACCACTCCCGCTGCCACAACCTAGACACCTCTAGGATGCTACCCTCGGGCCATGGAGCGTCAGCAATTTTGCTTATTAAAGCGCCTCCACACGCTATGTGCTGCCCCTCGATCATCTTCGGCTTCACATCGAAGGTCTTGAGCCACAGGCCGAAGCGAGGGGTAATGCGGAGGAAGGCCTCACATACGACAATAAATGACGAAATGTGAAGAAGGGAATCCGGTGCCAGATCGTGAAAATCTAGCCCATAATAGAACATAAGACCCTTAAGAAAGTCATCCAGAGCGAGGCCTAGTCGTCGGAGGAAGTGGGAGACGAACACAACACTCTTGTTGGGTTCGGGAGTAGGGACGACCTGCCCTCCGGGGGGCAGCCGATGCGAAATTTCGGCGGGCAGATATCTGGCCTCTCTCAACTTCTTGATGTCCTCCTCCGTGACGGAGGAAGGCATCCACCGACCTTGAAGGTTGGATCCGGACATAGTTGAAGGTCCGAAGCACCTGACCTGAGTTTTGGGTGTTAGAACTCGAGGCGGGGGAAGGATTTGATTGAGCACGAGAGGGAAAAAAGAAAAAGCCTTGTCCCCTTTATAAAGAGGGTGAATATAAAGCATCCTCCTCGTGGCCGTTTGTGACTTGCCTAAGATCTAGGAGTCCTACCAATAGGCATGGTTGGGTTACCCACGTCCGTATTGATGAGAATCCCGTAATAAAGGGGACACGATCTCTGCTTCGACAAGACATGCCAAGGAAACCGCCTCGCGAAACACGCTAAGATTGGTTATGAAAAATGATTCAAATAAAGACCTGGCTGTGGTGTGATGTCACACTACGGGGTACGTCAGCAGATTAGATTTATGGAAATATTATTCTCTCTACGGTGGTATGTGGAACTTGTTTTGTAGAGCCGGACACGATCCTCGTGTTCAAAATCTTCTATGAAGTATTCGGAGGAGGAACCCGCCTTGCAACGCCGAAGACAATCTGCGCGCCGAACTCATCGTCATTGAAGCCTGGTTCAGGGGCTACTGAGGGAGTCCTGGATTAGGGGGTATCCGGACAGCCGGACTATATCCTTTGGCCGGACTGTTGGACTATGAAGATACAAGATTGAAGACTTCGTCCCGTGTCCGGATGGGACTCTCCTTGGCGTGGAAGGCAAGCTTGGCAGTACGGATATGTAGATCTCCTTCCTTGTAACCGACTCTGTGTAACCCTAGCCCCCTCCGGTGTCTATATAAACCGGAGGGTTTAGTCCGTAGGACCAACAACAACAACAATCATACCATAGGCTAGCTTCTAGGGTTTAGCCTCTTCGATCTCGTGGTAGATCAACTCTTGTAATACTCATATCATCAAGATCAATCAAGCAGGAGTAGGGTTTTACCTCCATCGAGAGGGCCCGAACCTGGGTAAAAACATCGTGTCCCCTCTCCTGTTACCATCCGCCTAGACGCACAGTTCGGGACCCCCTACCCGAGATCCCGGTTTTGACACCGACATTGGGCCTTAGTGGAATAGAGGAGAGGGAAGGTAAAAGAGGGAGGCGCGCCCCCAAGCCCAATCCGAATTGGGAAGGGGGTCGGGCCCCCTTTCCTTCCTCCCTCTCTCCTCCTTCCTTCCTCTCCTACTCCTACTTGGAAGGGGGAATCCTACTCCCGGAGGGAGCAGGACTCCCCTAGGGCGTGCCATAGAGAGGGCTGGCCCTCCCCCTCCTCCACTCCTTTATATATGGGGGAGGGGGCACCCCATAGACACACAAGTTGATCATTGATCTTTTAGCCGTGTGCGGTGCCCCCCTCCACCATAATTCACCTCGGTAATATCGTAGCGGTGCTTAGGTGAAGCCCTGTCCCGGTAGCAACATCATCATTGTCATCACGCCGTCATGCCGACAAAACTCTCCCTCGAAGCTCTACTGGATTGTGAGTTCGCGGGACGTCACCGAGCTGAACGTGTGCGGATCGCGGAGGTGTCGTACCCTCGGTGCTAGATCGGTCGATCGTGAAGACGTACGACTACATCAACCGCGTTGTCATAACTCTTCCGCTTACGGTCTACAAGGGTACGTAGACGATACTCTCCCCTCTCGTTGCTATGCATCACCATGATCTTGCGTGTGCGTAGGAAAATTTTGAAATTACTGTGTTCCCCAATAGTGGCATCCGAGCCAGGTTTATGCATAGATGTTATATGCAGGAGTAGAACACAAAGGAGTTGTGGGCGTGGGTATATACATATTGCTTGCTGTCACTAGTTGATTCTTTATTCAGCGGCATTGTTGGATGAAGCGGCCCAGACCGACATTACGCGTACACTTACGCGAGACTGGTTCTACCGACGTGCTTCGCACACAGGTGGGTAGTGGGTGTCTGTTTCTCCAGCTTTAGTTGAATCAGATTCAATGAACAGGGTTCTTTCTGAAGATCAAAAAGCAATCACTATACCGCGTTGTGGTTTTTGATGCGTAGGTAAGAACGGTTCTTGCTCAGCCCGTAGCAGCCACGTAAAACTTGCAACAACAAAGTAGAGGACGTCTAACTTGTTTTTGTAGGGCATGTTGTGATGTGATATGGTCAAGACATGATGCTAAATTTTATTGTATGAGATGATCATGTTTTGTAACACAGTTATCGGCAACTGGCAGGAGCCATATGGTTGTCGCTTTATTGTATGAAATGCAATCGCCATGTAATTGCTTTACTTTATCACTAAGCGGTAGCGATAGTCGTAGAGGCAATAGTTGGCGATACGACAACGATGCTTCGATGGAGACCAAGGTGTCAAGCCGGTGACGATGGTGATCTTGACGGTGCTTTGGAGATGGAGATCAAAGGCACAAGATGATGATGGCCATATCATATCACTTATATTGATTGCATGTGATGTTTATCCTTTATGCATCTTATTTTGCTTAGTTCGACGGTAGCATTAGAAGATGATCTCTCACTAAATTTCAAGGTATAAGTGTTCTCCCTGAGTATGCACCGTTGCTACAATTCGTCATGCCGAGACACCACGTGATGATCGGGTGTGATATGCTCTACGTTCACATACAACGAGTGCAAGCCAATTTTGCACATGCAGAATACTCGGTTAAACTTGACGAGCCTAGCATATGCAGATATGGCCTCGGAACACTAGAGACCGAAAGGTCAAGCGTGAATCATATAGTAGATATGATCAACATAGTGATGTTCACCATTGAAAACTACTCCATCTCACGTGATGATCGGACATGGTTTAGTTGATATGGATCACGTGATCACTTAGATGATTAGAGAGATGTCTATCTAAGTGGGAGTTCTTAAGTAATTTGATTAATTGAACTTTAATTTATCATGAACTTAGTACCTGATAGTATTTTGCATGTCTATGTTGTTGTAGATAGATGGCCCGTGTTGTTGTTCCGTTGAATTTTAATGCGTTCCTAGAGAAAGCTAAGTTGAAAGATGATGGTAGCAACTACACAGACTGGGTCCGTAACTTGAGGATTATCCTCATTGATGCACAGAAGAATTACGTCCTAGAAGCACCGCTAGGTGACAAACCCGCTATAGGAGTAACGCCAGATGTTATGAACACCTAGCAGAGCAAAGCTGATGACTACTCGATAGTTCAGTGTGCCATGCTTTACGGCTTAGAACTGGGACTTCAATGATGTTTTGAATGTCATGGAGCATATGAGATGTTCCAGGAGTTGAAGTTAATATTTCAAGCAAATGCCCGGATTGAGAGATATGAAGTCTCCAATAAGTTCTACAGCTGCAATATGGAGGAGAATAGTTCTGTCAGTGAACATATACTCAGAATGTCTGGGTACCACAACCACTTGACTCAACTGGGAGTTAATCTTCCTGATGATAGTGTCATTGATAGAGTTCTTCAATCACTGCCACCAAGCTACAAGAGCTTCGTGATGAACTATAATATGCAAGGGATGGACAAGACGATTCTCGAGCTCTTCGCAATGCTAAAGGCTGCGGAGGTAGAAATCAAGAAGGAACATCAAGCGTTGATGGTCAACAAGACCACCAGTTTCAAGAAAAAGGGTAAAGGGAAGAAGGGGAACTTCAAGAAGAACAGCAAGCCAGTTGCTGCTCAAGTGAAGAAACCCAAGTCTGGACCTAAGCCTGAGACTGAGTGTTTCTACTGCAAAGGAACTGGTCACTAGAAGCAGAACTGCCCCAACTATTTGGCGGAGAAGAAGGATGGCAAAGTGAAAGGTATATTTGATATACATGTTATTGATGTGTACCTTACTAATGCTCGCAGTAGTGCCTGGGTATTTGATACTGGTTCAGTTGCTAACATTTGCAACTCGAAACAGGGGCTACAGATTAAGCGAAGATTGGCTAAGGATGAGGTGATGATGCGCATGGGAAATGGTTCCAAAGTCGATGTGATCGTCGTCGGCACGCTACCTCTACATCTACCTTCGGGATTAGTATTAGACCTAAATAATTGTTATTTGGTGCTAGCATTGAGCATGAACATTATATCTGGATCTTGTTTGATATGAGACGGATATTCATTTAAATCAGAGAATAATGGTTGTTCTATTTATATGAGTAATATCTTTTATGGTCATGCACCCCTGATGAGTGGTCTATTTTTACTAAATCTTGATAGTAGTGATACACATGTTCATAGTATTGAAGCCAAAAGATGCAAAGTTGATACTGATAGTGCAACTTATTTGTGGCACTGTCGTTTAGGTCATATTGGTGTAAAGCACATGAAGAAACTCCATTCTGATGGACTTTCTGGAATCACTTGATTATGAATCACTTGGTACTTGCGAACCATGCCTCATGGGCAAGATGACTAAAACTCCGTTCTCCGGAACAATGGAGCGAGCAACAGAGTTATTGGAAATCATACACACTGATGTGTGTGGTCCAATGAACATTGAAGCTCATGGTGGATATCATTATTTTCTCACCTTCATAGATGATTTGAGGAGATATGGGTATATCTACTTAATAAAACATAAGTCTGAAACATTTGAAAAGTTCAAAGAATTTCAGAGTGAAGTGGAAAATCATCATAATAAGAAAATCAAGTTTCTATGATCTGATCGTGGAGGCGAATATCTGAGTTATGAGTTTGGACTTCATTTGAAACAATGCGGAATAGTTTCGCAACTCACGCCACCTGGAACACCACAGCGTAATGTTGTCCGAACGTCGTAATCGTACTTTACTAGATATGGTACGATCTATGATGTCTCTCACTGATTTACCGCTCTCGTTTTGTGGTTACGCTTTAGAGACAGTTGCATTCATGTTAAATAGGGCACCATCTAAATCTATTTAGACGACACCCTATGAACTGTGGTTTGGCAAGAAACCCAAGTTGTTTCTTAAAGTTTGGGGCTGCGATGCTTATGTGAAAAAGCTTCAACCTGATAAGCTCGAACCCAAATCGGAGAAATGTGTCTTCATAGGATACCCAAAGGAGACTGTTGGGTACACCTTCTATCACAGATTTGAAGGCAAGATATTCGTTGCTAAGAATGGATCCTTTCTAGAGAAGGAGTTTCTCTCGAAAGAAGTGAGTGGGAGGAAAGTAGAACTTGACGAGGTAAATCTACCTTCTCCCTTATTGGGAAGTAGTTCATCACTGAAATCGGTTCAAGTGATTCCTACACCAGTAAGTGAGGAAGCTAATGATGATGATCATGAAACTTCTGATCAAGTTACTACCGAACCTCGTAGGTCAACCACAGTAAGATCCGCACCGGAGTGGTATGGTAATCCTGTTCTGGAAGTCATGTTACTTGACCATGACGAACCTACGAACTATGAGGAAGCGATGATGAGCACAGATTCTGCAAAATGGCTTGAAACCATGAAATCTGAGATGGGATCAATGTATGAGAACAAAGTATGGACTTTGGTTGACTTGCCGATGATCGGCAGGCCATAGAGAATAAATGGATCTTCAAGAAGAAGACTGACACTGACGGTAATGTTACTGTCTACAAAGCTTGACTTGTTGTGAAAGGTTTTCGACAAGTTCAAGGAGTTGACTATGATGAGACCTTCTCACCCGTAGCGATGCTTAAGTCCATCCGAATCATGTTAGCAATTGCCGCATTTTATGATTATGAAATTTGGCAAATGGATGTCAAAACGGCATTCCTTAATGGATATCTTAAAGAAGAGTTGTATATGATGCAACCAGAAGGTTTTGTCGGTCCAAAAGGTGCTAACAAAGTGTGCAAGCTCCAGCGATCCATTTATGGATGGGTGCAAGTCTCTCGGAGTTGGAATATACACTTTGATAGTGTGATTAAAGCATATGGTTTTATACAGACTTTTGGAGAAGCCTGTATTTACAAGAAAGTGAGTGGGAGCTCCGTAGCATTTCTGATATTATATGTAGATGACATATTGTTAATCGGAAATGATACTGAATTTTTGAATAGCATAAAAGTATACTTGAATAAGAATTTTTCAATGAAAGACCTCGGTGAAGCTGCTTATATATTGGGCATCAAGATCTATAGAGATAGATCAAGACGCTTAATTGGACTTTCACAAAGCACATACCTTGATAAAGTTTTGAAGAAGTTCAAAACGTATCAGGCAAAGAAAGGGTTCTTGTGTGTATTACAAGGTGTGATGTTGAGTCAGACTCAATGCCCGACCACTACAGAAGATAGAGAGAAAATGAAAGGTGTTCCCTATGCTTCAGCCATAGGCTCTATCATCTATGCAATGATGTGTACCAGACCTGATGTGTGCCTTGCTATAAGTTTAGCAGGGAGGTACCAAAGTAATCTAGGAGTGGATCACTGGACAACGGTCAAGAACATCATGAAATACGTGAAAAGGACTAAGGATTTGTTTCTCACATATGGAGGTGACAAAGAGCTCGTCGTAAATGGTTACGTCGATGCAAGCTTTGACACTGATCCGGATGACTCTAAGTCACAAACTGGATACGTGTTTTTATTAAATGGAGGAGCTGTCAGTTGGTGCAGTTCCAAGCAAAGGGTCGTGGCGGGATCTACGTGTGAAGCAGAATACATGGCTACTTCGGAAGCAGCAAATGAAGTAGTCTGGATGAAGGAGTTCATATCCAATCTAGGTGTCATACCTAGTGCATCAATTCCAATGAAAATATTTTGTGACAATACTGG
Source organism: Triticum urartu (assembly GCF_003073215.2). Lineage (NCBI taxonomy): Eukaryota > Viridiplantae > Streptophyta > Magnoliopsida > Poales > Poaceae > Triticum > Triticum urartu. The sequence continues at coordinate 457,969,165 of NC_053027.1, forward strand.
AGCAATTGCCTTGGCAAAGGAATCCAGATTTCACAAGAGAACCAAGCACATCAAGAGGCGCTTCAATTCCATCCGTGATCAAGTCAAGGAGGGAGACATAGAGATTTGCAAGATACATACGGATCTGAATGTTGCGGACCCGTTGACTAAGCCTCTCTCATGAGCAAAACATGATCAGCACCAAGACTCCATGGGTGTTAGAATCGTTACAATGTAATCTAGATTATTGACTCTAGTGCAAGTGGGAGACTGAAGGAAATATGCCCTAGAGGCAATAATAAAGTTATTATTTATATTTCCTTATATCATGAATGTTTATTATTCATGCTAGAATTGTATTAACCAGAAACTTAGTACATGTGTGAATACATAGACAAACAGAGTGTCACTAGTTTGCCTCTACTTGACAAGCTCGTTGAATCAATGATGGATATGTTTCCTAACCATAGACATGAGTTGTCATTTGATTACCGGGATCACATCATTAGAGAATGATGTGATTGACTTGACCCATCCATTAGCTTAGCACGATGACCGTTTAGTTTGTTGCTATTGCTTTCTCCATAACTATACATGTTCCTATGACTATGAGATCATGCAACTCCCGAATACCGTAGGAACACTTTGTGTGCTACCAAATGTCACAACGTAATTGGGTGATCATAAAGGTGCTCTACAGGTGTCTCCGATGGTGCTTGTTGAGTTGGCATGGATCAAGATTAGGATTTGTCAATCCGATTGTCTGAGAGGTATCTCTGGGCCCTCTCGGTAATGTACATCACAAAAAGCCTTGCAAGCAATGTAGCTAATGAGTTAGTTACGGGATGTAGCATTACAGAATGAGTAAAGAGACTTGCTGGTAACAAGATTGAACTAGGTATTAAGATACCGACGATCGAATCTCGGGCAAGTAACATACCGATGACAAAGGGAATAACGTATACCGTTATGCGGTTTGACCGATAAAGATCTTCGTAGAATATGTAGGAGCCAATATGAGCATCCAGGTTCTGCTATTGGTTATTGACCGGATACATGTCTCGGTCATGTCTACATAGTTCTCGAACCCGTAGGGTCCGCACGCTTAACGTTTGGTGATGATCGGTATTATGAGTTTATGTGTTTTGATGTACCAAAGGTAGTTCGGAGTCCCGGATTTGATCACGGACATGACGAGGAGTCTCGGAATGGTCAAGACACAAAGATCGATATATTGGAAGCCTATATTTGGACATCGAAATGGTTACGAGTGGTTCGGGCATTTTTCCGGAGTACTGGGAGGTTACCGGAACCCCCCGGTGAGTATATGGGCCTTATTGGACCTTAGTGGAATAGAGGAGAGGGAAGGGAAAAGAGGGAGGCGCGCCCCCAAGCCCAATCCGAATTGGGAAGGGGGCCAACCCCCCTTTCCTTCCTCCCTCTCTCCTCCTTCCTTCCTCTCCTACTCCTACTTGGAAGGGGGAATCCTACTCCCAGAGGGAGTAGGACTCCCCTAGGGCGCGCCATAGAGAGGGCCGGCCCTCCCCCTCCTCCACTCCTTTATATACGGGGGAGGGGGCACCCCATAGACACACAAGTTGATCATTGATCTTTTAGCCGTGTGCGGTGCCCCCCTCCACCATAATCCACCTCGGTAATATCGTAGCGGTGCTCAGGCGAGGCCTTGTTCCGGTAGCAACATCATCACCGTCATCACGCCGTCGTGCTGACGAAACTCTCCCTCAAAGCTCTACTGGATCGTGAGTTCGCGGGATGTCACCGAGCTGAATGTGTGTAGATCGTGGAGGTGTCGTACCTTCGGTGCTAGATCGGTCGATCGTGAAGACGTACGACTACATCAACCTTGTTGTCATAACGCTTCCACTTATAGTCTACGAGGGTACATAGACGATACTCTCCCCTCTCATTGCTATGCATCACCATGATCTTGCGTGTGCGTAGGAAAATTTTGAAATTACTACGTTCCCCAACAACAGATCCAATCTCGGAGGGGCTCTCGCCCCTCCCATGCCATGGAAGCCAAGGACCAGAGGGGAAACCCTTATCCCATCTAGGGAGAAGGTCAAGGAAGAAGAAGAAGAAGAAGAAGGGGGCTCTCTCCCCCTTGTCGGTGTCAAAACCGGAGGATCTCGGGTAGGGGGTCCCGAACTGTGCGTCTAGGATCGATGGTAACAGGAGACAGGGGACACAATGTTTACCCAGGTTCGGGCCCTCTCTATGGAGGTAATACCCTATGTCCTGCTTGATTGATATTGATGAATATGGGTGTTACAAGAGTTGATCTACCACGAGATCGTGATGGCTTAACCCTAAAAGCCTAGCCTATATGACTATGGTAATGAATGGTGTCCTTTCCGGACTATCCCCTCCTGTTTATATAGACACCGGGGGAGATCTAGGGTTTACATGGAGTCGGTTACATAAGAAGGAATCTTCATAGTCAGTCGCCAAGCTTGCCTTCCCTGCCAAGGAGAGTCCAATCCGGACTCTGGTATAATCTTTGGCCTTCATGTCTTCACAGCCCATCAGTCCGGCCCAATAGATAACAGGTCGGACGCCCGAGGACCCCTTAGTCCAGGACTCCCTCAGTAGCCCCTGAACATGGCTTCAACGACGAGGAGTTCGACGCGCAGATTGTCTTCGGCATTGCAAGGCGGGTTCCTTGTTATCTGAACTTCAAGATAGCAAGTGTATCCGGACTTGTATGCACAACCGTAGAGGATATAATATTTCATGGGTTCAACCTACTGACCACTTTTTGGTAATATAACACCACGCCCGGACTTTACTTGCGAACCGTTTTAGCCGGCCCGTCGCCCCACGTCCCAGGACGTGACATTATTAGCGTATTTTATCCAAATGGAGATCGTGCCTCCCTTTTTAAGGGATTCCTGTCGACCCGAACGTGGGTAACCCAACCGTTGCTTGGGTACAATTCCTTGGAAACAAGCAAGTTTCTGAGGCTCGAGAGGAGACGTTTGATATTTGCAGCCTTTATATAGGGGTACAGACCCGTCTTTTTCTTCCATGCTTGCCTCTTCCTCAACTCCTGCTACCCCGAGCTCCAACTCCCGGGCTTTCGTTGCCAACAGCCCCAACCATGTCCGGATCTAGCCGTCAAGGCCGGTGGGTAGCCTCTTCTGTCATGGAGGAAGACATCGCAAATCTTTGGGTAGCGCGGTACCTAACCGCTGAAATCCATCATCGGCTTCTCGCCGAGGGACATGTCGTTCCCACCCCCAAATCTGGCGAGAGGGTCATGTTCGTGTCCCACTTCCTCCGCGGGTTGGGATTTGCACTTAACCCCTTCGTCCGAGGGCTCATGTATTATTACGGGCTAGACTTCCACAATTTGGCCCCGGACTCCATTCTTCTTATCTCGACATTTATCGTCACGTGTGAAGCCCTCCTCCGAACTCCTCTACACTTTGGCTTGTGGCTCAAGACCTTCGATGTGAAGCCGCAAGTGGTAGAGGGGGAGCAGGCCGAGTGCGGCAGAGCTGCAATAAGCAAGCTTGCTAGCGGCGTTTGGCTGAAAGGATCCTTCGCCAAATCTTCCGATCAATGGCAGCAGGGGTGGTTCTATATCACCGAGCCCCGCAGCTCCAACTGGGCGACCGTTCCCATATTCCGACCTGGCCCTCCAACCCAACTTGCATCGTGGATTAATAAGGGGCTAGATTGGGGATCAACGAATGATGTGCAAACTCTGCAAAGTCGCATCCGGAACCTCATTGAGAGGGACATCGACATAGCTAGCGTCGTTCATATAATGCTAGTTCGTCGGACCCTGCCGTGCCAGTGACGGCCTCTCTGCCTATGGGAGTTCAATCCAAAAGGGCCGCAGACTCTTCAGAACTTCTTCGACACAACGCACGAAGGAATGTGGAGATTAGTCTTCGGAAAACGAAGGCAATGGCCGGACACCTCCAGAGATGTCGGCCTTGACTGCAACCATCCAGACACCCCGGTAAGTACACGTTTGCCGAATATCTTACAGTCAGATATCCAGTGGCAAGAAGCCAACGGTATCATCCTTTTTCAGGGCTGGATAAAGAAGGTGCAATTGATTAGGTGTCCATCTCCCCTTCCCGAAGACTCAGCTACTCCTGTGTTAACAAGGATGCTGGCCTCGGTGCCATACCAGGCATCAGCAGGGGAGGGTGAGAAGGCCCAAGATGACCTTGGTTCTGGAGGCAAGTCGGACACTGAGTCCGGAGAATTCGACCTTTCCTTGCCCGAAGATGGAGGCAGGAAAGGACCCAGTGTTCCTTCTCCAAACAGGAGGAAAAGGGCCGCCTCTGAAGATGAGGAGGGGCGGTCTTTCAAGAAGGGCAATATGCCACCGTCGACCAGCTTGGGCTTGGAAGACGATGCCGTTGAGCAGCTCCAACAAGGGGACAAACCCTCGGCCAAACCGTAAGAGAATCCAGAGTGCCTTGATAGCGTCCTGTTCCGTTGTTGTTACCGTAACGCATTCGTGCATTTTTACAGGTCGGCACAGAGTTTTTCTGGGCGATCCTCTTTTTCGGGGAGTCTTCTCCCAGAGATGATGGAGAGCGAGACGCCTCCTCCAACCTCCTCGCCCATCAAGGCGGATGACTCTGAAGTGTCATCGCGGAGGGTCCCTTTAGACCAGGGGACAGAAGAGGCGGTGCCCCAAGGTGGACCTCCGACCATCCGGGATTCCGGGGCTGGTGGTAACGAGGGCCCCGGACTGTCTGATTCATAGCCGGCACTAATTTTGGAGGCAAGCGAGCAGATTCCTTCGAAGGATGATCGTGTTGTTGGAGCAGCTTCCGGAAACCCGGAGACTCCGGATATGTTGCGAGACATGTCGCGGAAAGCATCCTTCTCGGGGGAACAGCGTACCTTGATGGCTACAGTGATTGAGAAGATTTCGTCCGCGAAGAGCGGATTAAATGAAGCCTTCATGAGCCTACTGAAGGGCTTCGAGGTTTGTAACATAACGTTTTCAGCTATGTGTCATTTGTGAAGATACGCCTGTGTATAAGTAGTAGCCCCTGATACTCGGCTTGGCTTCCGTTGGGAAGCAAAATGGAGGATCAAAAAAGGATCGTTTGAGGACTAACCTGATAAACCTTGAACGCAGGTTGCTTCCCTTTGGCCACTTCCTGGACTATGGAGATTGCCGATTTGTAGCGGAAGCTTGATGTGGCAGGGGATGATCTTGCTTTAATCAATATGCGTCTTGACGAGTCGCAAGGTATGTATTCAGTTTAATCCTCATACATTTTTGTAGTGTAAGCATAACGCTGAAAGTTGGCTGCAGATAGTGCTGCCGCTGTTGAAGTTCTTCGAGCGGAGCTAGCCCGGGCCAAGGAGCAGGCCCGGCATAGCGGTGCTGCTGCCGAAAAGGCATCGGCTGAATTAGAAGCCGAACGAGCTGCACGGCGCCAAGATGACGAGAAGATATCCAAGGTGACGCTTGCGCTGGAGAATGCAACTGGCCGCTATGAATTTCTGGAGAAGAAGAATGAAGCCTTAACGGTTGATTTAGAGAAGGCCTTACAAGAGGAAAGAAGAGCGCGGTCGGAATGCAGAGCGGCCCGTGAGGAGGTTCAACAGGCGAGGGAGATTGCGGCTGGAAAGCCCTTTCTGCTACAAACCAAGTTCGGCGACCCGAACTATGCCCAGCTCAACCAAGTATGGAGTTCTTCGGACGAGTTCTTGGATTTGCCGAAGAGTTCTGCCGATGCGGCGCAATATTACCAAGCGCGGGATGGATATGCAATGGAGAAGCTTTTTTGGTCGCAGTTTGGCGCTTCAAAGTGCCCTTTGTTGCTTAATAAACAGATGTCCCAGTGGGCCGAACTTCATAGGATGTCCGGCGCTGCCATGAAGGATGTCGTAGTCCGGTTGTGGCCAACCGAGCCTATTCCGAATAGCTATTTCAGTTTAGTGCAAAGGCTTGTTGACACGGTGCCACGTATCGATGTTGTGAAGCGGTCTGCGTGCATTGAGGGTGCACGGATGGCTTTTGCCCGAGTCAAGATGTTCTGGGGGAAGATGAAGGCCATTGATGTTGCGACGAAGGGTCCACCCAGAGGCAAGGACCGTCTGGAACCGGAGCATTATTTTGAAGACGTCCTAGAGGCCGCCCGCTTTGTAGAGGGTCAGTGCTCAAAGGACATAATGTTCGAGTGAGTTTTATGAAAATTGTAAAAACAATTTTATAGTTAATCTATTTATGTTTTGCTTGAAAGCTTGAATTCCTCCTGTGCGCCCGTTTTGATATAATCTGAATGTTTTCAAGTCGTTGGCTTCAGCCCCCTTGTAGGAAGTACGGGGGTGTTCAGAAAAGCATTTAATCACTCTTTATCCAACGTCTTGGTCCATGAAGGAGGTGATAATGTGGCGAACCAGGCAATCGGACTATAAGGCATTAACACTTTCACTTAGCCATAGGAGTTTTATGGCGGAGCTACGACATAGCCCCTGGTATGTATGTGGCGTATGGTACCTTACATATTTGACCTGAAAAAGATCCCTCGTGTGACACGAAGAATCGCTAAAGATTCTAATAGGTCGTCAAGTGGTTGACCAGCTCACGCCGCATCATGACAGTCAGTTTTCGGCTTTCTCTACTGAGGTGCTCGTCCGGTTTAGACCAGGGCACAATCGCAGTAGTTCTCCCTTTACTACCCTAGCCGATAGAGCGGAATGTAGGGTAGCAAGCACAGGAGCCGGGCAACCCAACTATTGACCCAAGACAATGATTCGGAGCTGATGCATATAAGGCCAAACTTGTGACGCGGAAGTGTGCTATAGAGCTGTTCAGACTTTTACTGGCAACTCATTTGTTCCCACACCGAGCCCCTGACAAGTTAGGCCAAGGTATTTTTGTGAAATAACCATAGGAGCCATATTTGTCGGGAAAAACCATACGAATGACTAACTCGGATATTGTTTACTGGTAACTGAGAGATATGCCGATAGTTACTTATGATATGTGTATATAAAAGCCGTCCCCCCGGCTATTTGACATGCCCGGGGTTGGAGGCGGAGGAACAGGCATAGTTCAGGCCCGAAAATAGAGAGTGCGGTCTACAAAAAGTTATTTTGGACCTCCTGTCACACGTCTACGCCGCCAGTCCTCGGTGGGGGGAGTCCTTGATGGACATAGCCCCTTAGGTGAGTATGCGGATCCGGACTCCGATAGAGGCAGTTTCCGATTTTTATCCTATTCATCACCTGTTTTTTAAAGGATATCGAAAGAGAAAATAAAAAAATAAAGTAAATAGTTGTACATAGAAAAAGGTTACTGGAGTGCTCGCAGGCTTGTCCGTATTGTGCTTCCGTCGATGCCCATGGTATCTTGAGTGCGTAAGGATGTGCGCGTGGTACAAACTTTGTAGGTGTACGGAGTGGGTGGTGGAAGCCGGGTTGCTATTGCCGTTCTAGGGGTAGTCGATCCTTGGGTGGAGACTGCTTCAAACCCCCGGTTTTTTGTTGGTGAACCTTTCTGTCATCCCTGTCGCTTGGCGGCTTCCTTCCCCTGTGTTCGGCGTTGAGCTTGCCGGCTTGTTTAAAGACCCAGCAGTTTCTGTTGGTGTGATTGGCTGGCTTATCGGGGTGGCCATGAATCTGGCAGGGTCGGTCCAAAATCCTGTCCAGGTTGGATGGTTCATCTCGGTTCGCCTTGGATGGCTTCTTCCACTGACCAGTCTTAGGGTTGCTGAATCCGGCGTTGACCGCTGTGTTGACTGATCTTTCATTGCCCGTGTGACTGTTGTTTTTGCTTCCCCGTGGCTTGCCATTGGCGTCTCGGATTTTGGAGGTGCCCTGGTTGCTGGCGCCATTGCTTGTACGAGTGAGCCAGTTGTCTTATCCCGCACAAAAGCGAGTCATCAGAGTAGTGAGAGCTGTCATGGATTTAGGTCCTTCTTGGCCGAGGTAGCGTGCAAGCCATTCGTCCCGGACGCTGTGTCTGAAAGCCGCGAGGGCTTCCGTGTCCGGACAGTCGACAATTTGGTTCTTTTTGACTAAGAACCAGGTCCAGAGCTCTCTGCCTGATTCGCCGGGCTGTTGGATGATGTGACTTAGGTCATCGGCATCCGGTGGCCAGACATGTGTTCCTTGGAAGTTCGAGGAAGGCCTCTTCCAAGTCCTTCCAGCTGCCTATGGAATTTTCAGGCAAGTTGTTTAACCAGTACCAAGCTGGTCCTTTTAGCTTTAGTGGGAGGTATTTAATGGCATGGAGGTCGTCTCCACGGGCCATATGGATGTGGAGGATGAAATCTTCTATCCATACTGCGAGATCGGTTGTCCCGTCGTATGATTCAATATTGACGGGTTTGAATCCTTTGGGAAATTCATGATCCATTACCTCATCAGTGAAGCAAAACGGGTGTGCGACGCCTCTATGTTGGGCCACACTGTGGCGTAATTCCGAAGGAGTTCCATTGCGGTTTTCGGCCTGGTCGCGGCGAGGTGTGACACGTCCGAATAGGTAGTCATCATCGCGTGCCGAAGCATGTTTTTGTGATCCGTAGATCGGTCTTGTGCTTCCTGCTCTATTGTCCCAGTCCCTCTGCAGGTTGTCTGGGTAATCCTGGTCTGCGTTGTTCTTGCCTTTATGGAGAGGTGGGGCGGTCTGGTGTTCGGCTTGAGTTGCCTTTTTATCCGGACAGAGTTGTCGGCGACCTGCCGTGTTGTGTGATGATGGTATGGGCCCCGATGCCCTGTCGTCGGACTGGTAGAGCGATTTGTGCTTTGGGTAGCTTTTGGCTGGGCCACTGAGGCCGTATTCTTCGGCGACCAGGACTTCGGTCCATCTGTCGTTGAGTAGGTCTTGGTCAGCTTGAAGCTGTTGCTGCTTCTTTTTCAGGCTCCTTGTCGTAGCTATCAGCCTGCGCTTAAAGCGCTCCTGTTCGAGGGGCTCTTCAGGTACAATGAAGTCTTCGTCGCCGAGGCTTTCCTCATCTTCGAAGAGCGGAAGGTAGTTGTCATCTTCCGATCCATCACTGTGCAGGGCCTGTTTGTCGGGGCTGGCTTGCCCATTTTCCTGTTCCTCCTGCGCGAATGTTGTTCCCACAGGGTCTTCATTGCTTTCGGCGCCGTCCGGAGTACTATTTTCTCCAGTGCCATTGTTGCGGCGGTGTGGCTTGGGGCGCCGGAACTTAGACTGTGACTCTGGAGTTTTAACTAGGTCTCCCTTGTCTCTGCTGCGAGGCTTTTTGAGTGTATCGATCATGTACACGTTATGTAAAGGGGTGGCCGTTTTGCGCCTGATGACTGGCGGATCTTGGCCTTGCTCCTTATCTGCATCGTTGTCTGGGCCGTCAATGTCTACGGAGCCAGGAGTGGGCATGTCGGTTAAGTCCTCGACAGTGGCTATGAAGTGGGTGGCGGGCGGAAGCAAAATTCTCCGTTGTCAGCCCCCAGTTCGAACCGGACATAGTTCGACTACGAGCCTCCCAGGAATGACAGGTTCCTTCAAGAGTTTAGCACGTCGCCCAAAGGTGAGTGCTGAAAGACGTCTGCGGCATTGAATTCGAAGATCGATAACCGATCTAGCTCGGTGTCCGCAAGCGTATATGGCTCGGAATTTATAGCCGGAGATGAATCCAGAGTTCCACTAACGCAGATATCGCGGGGTGCCGAGTCCGTGTGCGGCTCCAATGCCGCGGACTCTGTGGCTTCGGATGGCATGATTTGCTCTAGTTCTAAGGCCGTTGCAGCAACAGGGACCATCTCCTAGATGAGATCCGATGACAAATTTAAGTCATGTTCCTCGGAGCGAAGGGGAACGATCGTTGCGGTCATGAATCCATTGAAGATCAAGTCTCCATGGATATCCGCGCCGCAGTTCAAGTTCCCAAATCTGACTTGGTGGCCAGGGGCGTAGCTATCGATCTGCTCCAGATGGCCGAGCGAGTTGGCCCGCAGTACGAAGCTGCCGAACACGAAAATCTGTCCGGGGAGGAAGGTTTCTCCTTGGACAGCGTCGCTATAGACGATTGAAGGGGCCATCTAACCTTTCGTGGACGGCACAGTGGAACTCTCAATGAAATCACCATTGTCGGTGTCAAAATCGGCGGATCTCGGGTAGGGGGTCCCGAACTATGCGATCGATGGTAACAGGAGACAGGGGACATAATGTTTACCCAGGTTCGGGCCCTCTCTATGGAGGTAATACCCTACGTCCTGCTTGATTGATATTGATGAATATGGCTGTTACAAGAGTTGATCTACCACCAGATCGTGATGGCTAAACACTAAAAGCCTAGCCTATATGACTATGGTAATGAATGGTGTCCTTTCCGGACTATCCCCTCCGGTTTATATAGACACTGGGGGGATCTAGGGTTTACATAGAGTCGGTTACATAAGAAGGAATCTTCATAGTCGGTCGCCAAGCTTGCCTTCCACGCCAAGGAGAGTCCAATCCGGACTCAGGTATAGTCTTCGGCCTTCATATCTTCACAGCCCATTAGTCCGGCCCAATAGATAACAGGCCGAACGCCCGAGGACCCCTTAGTCCAGGACTCCCTCACCCCTCTCTCCCGGTGGCGCCGGAACGCCGCCGGGGCCATCATCGTGACAACGATCTACACAAACACCTCAGTCATCTTCACCAATGTCTTCATCACCTACCCCCATCTATCTATAGTGGTCCACTCTCCTGCAACACGTTGTACCCTCTACTTGAACTTGGTGCTTTATGCTTCATATTATTATCCAATGATGTGTTGCCATCCTACGATGTTTGAGTAGATTTTTGTTGTCCTATCGGTAATTGGTGAATTGCTATGATTTGTTTAATTTGCTTGTGGTTATGTTGTTGTCCTTTGGTGCCCATACTATGAGCGCGCGCGTGGATCACACCATAGGGTTAGTTGTATGTTGATAGGACTATGTATTAGAGGGCAAGAGTGACAGAAGCTTCAACCTAGCATAGAAATTGATGCATACGAGATTGAAGGGGGACCAATATATCTTAATGCTATGGTTGGGTTTTACCTTAATGAACGTTAGTAGTTGCGGATGCTTGCTAATAGTTCCAATCATAAGTGCATAGAATTCCAAGTCAGGGATGACATGCTAGCAGTGGCCTCTCCCACATAAAACTTGTTATCGGTCTAGTAAAGTAGTCAATTGCTTAGGGACAATTTCGCAACTCCTACCACCACTTTTCCACACTCTCTATACTAACTTTATTGCTTCTTTACCTAAACCAACCCCTAGTTCTTATTTACGCGCTCTTTATTATCTTGCAAACCTATCCAAAAACACCTACAAAGTACTTCTAGTTTCATACTTGTTCTAGGTAAAGCAAACGTTAAGAGTGCATAGAGTTGTATCGATGGTCGATAGAACTTGAGGGAATATTTGTTCTACCTTTAGCTCCACATTGGGTTCGACAATCTTAATTATCGAAAGAGGCTACAATTGATCCCCTATACTTGTGGGTTATCAAGACCTTTTTCTGGCACCGTTGCCGGGGAGTTATAGCGTGGGGTGAATATTCTCATGTGTGCTTGTTTGCTTTATCACTAAGTAGTTTTTATTTTTTTGTGCTCTTGTTTTCTATCTTTAGTTATGGGTAGGAAACGCAAAATACCAAAAAAATTAGTTGTACCTACTACACCAATGGTTGAAGAACCACTCAAAATCTATCACACTCCTGAAGCTTTTTACTTGGATCATCTTCGATCCCTATGTGCTCGTGCTGAAACCCCAACTAGCTTAGTTGAGGGCAAATCTTTAGATGAGCATGCTTGTTATGTGCGACACCGCATATCTGAAAAAGGGAAACTTTTACTGGATCAAATTCATCGTTTGCAATGCTATGCTTGGAATTTATGTGAAATATATTATTTTACTTGTTGTTCCGAAGACCCTAAGAAACACCTTCCCTACCAATATGAGTTTAGCGATAATGGAATCATATCTTTGTATGATAAGGGTGTTTCTAATTACTATGATGTTCAACAAATTGAAGAATTTATTGCTTTTAAGGGTTCTTATGAAATTGCTTCTTTGATTGGAAAGTATGATGCTACTCTTTACAAATCTGAAAATTTTGCCATACTTAAATATTGTTATGATAATTATGCTTCTAATGCCTATGTTAAACCATATATTGAGGACTCCTCCGTTGTCCAAGAAGAGACTAATATTTTGCAGGAGTCTATGGAAGAAGGAATTGATGAAACCGGGGGCTCATTGGATGAAAAAGATGATGAGAAGAGCGAAGAACAAAAGGAGGAAGAGCAGATTAGCTACCCGTTCCCACCTTCTAATGAGAGTAACTCTTCAACTCATATATTGTTTAATTTCTCTTTGAATTTACCGAAGGATTAATGCTATAATGATTGTTATGATCCCGTTGATTCTTTTGAAATATCCCTTTTTGATGATGCTTGCTATGCTTGTGGCCAAGATGCCAATATGAATTATGCTTATAGAAATGAAATTGCTATAGTTCCTTATGTTAAACATGAAATTGTTGCTATTGCACTCACGCATGACAGTCCTATTATCTTTTTGAATTCTCCCGACTACACTATATCGGAGAAGTTTGCCCTTATTAAGGATTATATTGATGGGTTGCATTTTACCGTTGCACATGATATTTTTGATGAATATAATATGAATATGCTTGCTTCTCCTACTTGCAATTATTATGAGAGAGGAACTATATCTCCACCTCTCTATGTTTCCCACACGATAAAATTGCAAGAAATTGTTTATACTATGCATCGGCCTTTACTATGTGTGCATGAATTGTTCTTTTATGACATGCCGATGCATAGGAAGAGAGTTAGACTTAGTTGTTGCATGATATATGTTACTTTGTGCTCACTACTAAATCACAAATCATTTTTAATTAAAATTGGCTTTGATATACCTTGGGATCCGGGTGGATCCATTACTTGAGCACTATATGCCTAGCTTAATGGCTTTAAAGAAAGCGCTGATAGGGAGACAACCCGGAAGTTTTAGAGAGTCATTTATTTCTGTTGTGTGCTTTTATAAAATACAAATCCATTGTATCATAAAAATAATGTGCCAAGATTTGCCTTTAGGATGTTTACATTGCTTGTTGGTTTGTGCAGTGCAAAACAGAAACTTTGGCTGTAGTGCGCTATTTTACATTTTTTTACTGGAATGTCATACGGTTCTGAAACTTTTTGCACTGTCTTTCTATACAAATTTTTTATTTTTCCTAATTGTTTCAGAATTTTTGAAGTACTAGAAGTATGGTGAATGTTCAGATTACTACAGACTGTCCTATTTAAGACAGATTATGTTTTGATGCATAGTTAGCTTGTTTTGATGAAACTATTGATTTCTATCAGTGTATTAAGCCATGGAAAAGTTATATTACAGTAGCTACAATGCAAAAACAAAATATGAATTGGTTTGCAACAGTACTTAGAGTAGTGATTTGCTTTATTATACTAACGGATCTTACCGAGATTTCTGTTGAGTTTTGTCTGGATGAAGTGTTCGAAGATCGAGGAGGTCTCAATGTGAGGAGAAGGAGGAGAGGCAAGAGCTCAAGATTGGGGATGCCCAAGGCACCCTAAGTAAATATTCAAGGAGACTCAAGTGTCTAAGCTTTGGGATGCCCCGGAAGGCATCCCATCTTTCTTCAACAAGTATCAATATGTTTTCGGATTCGTTTCGTTCATGTGATATGTGCAAATCTTGGAGCGTCTTTTGCATTTAGTTTTCACTTTTCTTTGATGCACCATGCTGGTACGAGATAGTCCATGGTTGATTTATAGAATGCTCATTGCACTTCACTTATATCTTTTGAGTATGGCTTTATAGAATGCTTCATGTGCTTCGCTTATATCTTTTGAAGTTTGGATTGTCTGTTTCCCTACACATAGAAAACCGCCATTTGTAGAATGCTCTTTTGCTTCACTTATATTTGTTAGAGTGTGGGCATATCTTTTGTAGAAAGAATTAAACTCTCTTACTTCACTTATATCTATTTAGAGAGATGACAGGAATTGGTCATTCACATGGTTAGTCATAAAATCCTACATAAAACTTGTAGATCACTGAATATGATATGTTTGATTCCCTGCAATAGTTTTGCGATATAAACATGGTGATATTAGAGTCATGCTAGTGGGTAGTTGTGGATTGTAGAAATACTTGTGTTGAAGTTTGTGATTCCCGTAGCATACTTTGTTCTAGACGTCGAGTTGTAATATTGAGTTGTAAGTAAATAAAAGTGTGATAATCATCATTATTAGAGCATTGCCCCAGTGAGGAAAGGATGATGGAGACTATGATTCCCCCACAACTCAGGATGAGACTCCGGAATTTAAAAAAATAAAAGAGGCCAAAGAAGCCCAAATAAAAACAAAGAGCCCAAAGAAGCCCACAAAAAACAAAAAAACAAAAAAATGAGAGAAAAAGAGAGAAGGGGCAGTGCTACTATCCTTTTACCAGACTCGTGCTTCAAAGTAGCACCATGTTCTTCATATAGAGAGTCTTTTGGGTTATCACTTTCATATACTAGTGGGAATTTTCATTATAGAACTTGGCTTGTATATTCTGATGATGGGCTTCCTCAAATGCCCTAGGTCTTCATGAGCAAGCAAGTTGGATGCACACCCACTTAGTTTCAGTTTGAGCTTTCATACACTTATAGCCCTTAGTGCATCCGTTGCATGGCAATCCCTACTCCTCGCATTGACATCAATTGATGGGCATCTCCATAGCCCGTTGATTAGCCACGTTGATGTGAGACTTTCTCCCTTTTTGCCTTCTCCACACAACTGTCATCATCATATTCTATTCCACCTATAGTGCTATATCCATGGCTCACGCTCATGTATTACGTGAAAGTTGAAAAGGTTTGAGAACATCAAAAGTATGAAACAATTGCGTGGCTTGTCATCGGGGTTGTGCATGATTTGAATATTTTGTGTGGTGAAGATGGAGCATAGCCAGACCATATGATTTTGTAGGGATAACTTTCTTTGGCCATGTTATTTTGAAAAGACATGATTGCTTTATTAGTATGCTTGAAGTATTATTGTCTTAATGTCAAATGATAGACTATTGCTTTGAATCACTCGTGTCTTAATATTCATGCCATGATTAGATTACATGATCAAGATTATGCTAGGTAGCATTCCACATCAAAAATTATCCTTTTTATCATTTACCTACTCGAGGACGAGCAGGAATTAAGCTTGGGGATGCTGATACGCCTCCGTCGTATCTATAATTTTTTATTGTTCCATGCCAATATTATACAACTTTCATATACTTTTGACAACTTTTTATACTATTTTTGGGGACTAACATATTGATGCAGTGCCCAGTGCCAGTTCCTATTTGTTGCATGTTTTTTGTTTCGCAGAAAATCCAAATCAAAATGGAGTCCAAACGGGATAAAAACTGACGAAGATTTTTTTTGGAATATATATGATTTTTTGGAAGAAGAATCAATGCAAGATGATGCCCGAGGGGGCCATGAGGCGGGGGGCGCCCTTGACCCTCGTGGCCACCCAGTAAGGCGGTTGGTGCCCTTCTTTCACCGCAATAAAGCCAATATCCGGATAGAAATCATGTTAAAATTCCAGCCCAATCGGAGTTACGGATCTCCAGGAATATAAGAAACGGTGAAAGGCCAGAATCTGGAACGCAGAAACAGAGAGAGACAGAGAGACGGATCCTATCTCGGAGGGGCTCTCGCCCCTCCCATGCCATGGAAGCCAAGGACCAGAGGGGAAACCCTTCTCCCATCTAGGGAGAAGGTCAAGGAAGAAAAATAAGGGGGGCTCTCTCCCCCTCTCTGCCGGTGGCGCCGAAACACCGCCGGGGCGATCATCGCGACAACGATCTACACCAACACCTCTGTCATCTTCACCGACGTATTCATCACCTTCCCCCATCTATCTACAGCGGCCCACTCTCCCGCAACCCGCTGTACCCTCTACTTGAACATGATGCTTTATGCTTCATATTATTATCCAATGATGTGTTGCCATCCTATGATGTCTGAGTAGAGTTTCGTTGCCCTATCGGTAATTGGTGAATTGCTATGATTGGTTTAATTTGCTTGTGGTTATGTTGATATCCTTTGGTGCCCATCATATGAGCGCGCGCGTGGATCACACCATAGGGTTAGTTGTATGTTGATAGGACTATGTATTGGAGGGCAAGAGTGACAGAAGCTTCAACCTAGCATAGAAATTGATGCATACGGGATTGAAGGGGGACCAATATATCTTAATGCTATGGTTGGGTTTTACCATAATGAACATTAATAGTTGCAGATGCTTGCTAATAGTTCCAATCATGAGTGCATAGAATTCCAATTCAGGGATGACATACTAGGAGTGGCCTCTCCCACATAAAACTTACTATCGGTCTAGTAAAGTAGTCAATTACTTAGGGACAATTTCGCAACTCCTACCACCACTTTTCCACACTCGCTATACTAACTTTATTGCTTCTTTACCTAAAACAACCCCTAGTTTTTATTTACGCTCTCTTTATTATCTTGCAAACCTATCCAAAAACACCTACAAAGTATTTATAGTTTCATACTTGTTCTAGGTAAAGCGAACATTAAGCGTGCGTAGAGTTGTATCGATGGTCGATAGAACTTGAGGGAATATTTGTTCTACCTTTAGCTCCTCGTTGGGTTCGACACTCTTACTTATCGAAAGAGGCTACAATTGATCCCCATACTTGTGGGTTATCATTATGCAACATCGAAATTGAAGACTGCCCTGCAAGAAAGGAGGCAGAACTAACCTGCAGTTTCCCATATTTCGTATCAGTTATCATGTCTACGGCAAACACAGCCTTGACAGCATCGTACGTCCACGCAGAGACAACAAACTTATGTGGAAGCGGCGGGCCTCCTATCCCAGTAAAGTTGACGGTGGACAGGTCAAGACGATCGACGTACACGAGCTGGTGTACACAATAAAAAAGTAAGTATGTCAGTTGCCATCATGCCATGTTGAAAAAAAGCTAATGTAGTTTCTTTGAAAAAGATTTGCCATCTATTTATGTTAGTTGCCATCATGCCGTGTTGGCAGTTGCCATCTTGTTATGCTGGTAGCTGCCACCAGCTTAACATCATGGTTCCCATGCAGATTGTATAAAAGAGAGTGGATGTATGAAATAAACACTTTTTTGTGTTGTTGAAAAATGCTATTGCCTTGTAGGAAACAACTACATATGCCATGGATCAAACACAAGTCACTTTCACATGTAAAAGATTCACAAAAACAATGAAACAAAGGGTTTCCATGCACGATCTTGTACGATTCGCACTTATCAACAGCTTCCATGTTGATTTGGGGAAACATTTAACCATGGTAAGAGTATTTGCAAAAGAGTAGGAAAAAAATACCATCAAGTGCAAGCGGCAGCCCTTCTAGTACATCTTGTTTGAGAATGCATCATGCAGGAAGTCTGCGATGAATTTACACTAATTCATGTTCTTCACGTCTTTTAGCTTCGCCTGCACAACACAATTTCAGGACAAACAGTTGCTGGATCAGCATTCAAATGAAAAACATCAAAAAACTCGCAGTGACTAGCTTCCAGATTACATCAAAATCAAAAGATTGAAGGGGAAAAGAAGTAGAGAGAGAGCATTCACCAGGATGGGGAAACACTTGTTGCTTGGGCGAAGAGATGTCGTAGGCACAAAGACAGCTGAGATCAGGTACATGAGGAGCTTCATCTTAAAAACCTCGCCATGGGTTTTCATGCCCTCAGCGAAGTTGCCAGCACAGTCGTATTCGGCATGGATATCATCCCAGGAAACAAACGAGCAAACAAGGCTTCCTCAGTTTTATTATTCACCTCATACGAGACTTTGATTTCTCCACGGGGCACACCCAAAGTGCATAACACGGATTGCTCATCCAAAGGCAGTCTTCCACGTCCTGGAATCACGAATTCCCTGGAGGTAGGATCATAAATCTCACCGAGCCAGTCGCATACATGGTTCACTAGGTTCTTGCACCGAACATCCATCAGAGCCTGCATCCCCATCTCACCAGCAGCTCCCTTCTTCTCATCAGTAAATCCCTCGGTCAATATAGTCAGGTGTTCTTGCGAAGCCCTATTACGGTGATGTTTCTTCTTCTGCATAACAGAAAAGGGATAATTTGTTGCCATGTTCAATGTCGTGAAAACTTAGTTTGTAATGGAAGATTGAAAACTCAATGTGACATTAAAACATATGGGGGTGGAAAATGACCTCATCGCCATCTTTTGTCCGACCAGTCGCGCGATTCTGTTGCGGTAACTCCATGAAGTCATCATCATCGTCTTGATGGTCGTCGCAGGCCATTGTGCTAAGGTAAGAACAAAACACACGTTAGGGTGAAATGAAAACACAGCTGACAGATACAGAAAGAAATGCATAAAGTAAATATTCACTTCATATCTTCGATGAACAAAAAATTAAAACTCAAATGGTTACCCCAAAGTTTAAGCATCTGAAGATGGCAAGTAATTGCCATGTGCTGAACATGCACAAAAAAGGCAGAAAAATAATCAAAATGGAAAAGCAATTACAGAAACATGGCAACTGGACGTGTGTGTACTTCTGAAGGAAGTAGTTGCCAGCTAGCAGAATCTACTTGCCATATTGGCTCCAATGAAAGTGGCAAATGAGGCAGATCATAGGAACACCCACCCCCCTAGGATTGTCCAACATGAAATGTGGCAACTAACACATTGGCCTCATAAAAATATACATATCATAAGGCACTTTAAAAAATGTTTAAGTTGTCATGTTAGCACAACGGCTCGCGGCAGACATCTTCCACTGCACAACATGTAATGTGGCAACTCACACCCTGGCCTCACATAGAAATGAGTTGCGATGTATTCACAAACAATGTACTAGGTTCAAGTTGCCATGTTAACACAAGTCACTTCAAAAAAGGGCAGGCAACTTCCACTGCACAACATGTAATGTGACAACTCACACCCTGGCCTCATATAAAAAATGAGTTGCCATGTAAATACAGTCAAATATGTTCAGATGTCGCAAGTCAGCATGGCAAACGCAAATTGAGTCTATTGTGCATTGAATTTGCCATCCTGCATATGGCATGGCAACAACATAGTGTGTCCGCAAAATTAGTTGCCACATGGAAAGCATAGTCATGGCAACTGACACGGTTGAACAGTGATGATAGTCGTGGCAACAGGCATAGTGTGTTCGCAAAATTAGTTGCCACATGGAAAGCATAGTCATGGCAACAGGCATAGTGTGTTCGCAAAATTAGTTGCCATCAGTGATGATAGTTGTTGAAAATGCCATGGCTGCCATTATCCTACACTTCGAAATGCACCTAACTAGATCTACGGTTCATTCGCAACTATCATACCCTGAGATTTAACAACAAAAAACTCCCTACAATGATGGTCATAGCATTTTGAGGCAAATCACAACTAACATCAGAAAAATCGCCCGCTTAATCGCAAGGCAAAAACCGGATGTGGCTGCGGACAGGCCGAGCCACACCGGCATGACTGCCACCGCGGCGGCGACAAAACTGCGCAATGCCACCCTAAATGGCAAGCACTTGACTCCACTGCCGACGGGGACACCGGAGCACCGCGAATCGGCCGGGATCGAGGAAAATCGGGTGGAAATTGAACACAGAGGGTGGGGGCGGAAATCGCGGGCAGGAATGTGAGCACGGGAGGGAGCCTTACCTTCAATCTGCGGCTCTCCGGCGATGACGCTCCGGTCCGGCGAGCCCCACCAACGGCCGCGAATGTTGTCGACTCTTCCGCCGCCGCCGTCACCTTCTCCTCTCGGTTTCTCCTCAATCGAATGCAACTGGTGTGGATAGTGGGCTGGGAAGTAATGAATGGGGAGGGGAGTAAATGAACCGCGAGGGGAGAGCGAAGTGGCGAGACGTGGGAGACGACAACCGAAGTCGGGCGTGGCGTGCGGGCGCGGCAACAGTTCCACCGCATGCCCGACTCGCAACCGCTGACCTCGGAGGGGAAACTGGCGTGCGGACGAACTCCCTTACACGCCACACACACAACTTGTCCTACGTCGCACACAAAATCAACCTTTTCGTGCCAAGATTCGTGCAAAAGGCAATGGACGACGATCGAGACGTGTGGGCGAGTTGGGTAACACCCACACGTGTGGGCGTTAGTGTTTTCGTTTAGTTATGTATTGTATTTTAGTGAGAGTAGCAATTCAAAAATAAATAAATATAACAAGTAATAAAGATTGAACTTGTTTAGGCACCCAAGACAGTCAGGTGCGCTGGGTGCATGCAAATTCTCATGATCAAACGGCATATGAAGAGTGCGTGGCAAAAAAACAAAATTCTATTGTAAAAAAATTGAAAACAAAAGCACCATGTACACCTGATGTTTTTTGCCACAAGCTCCTCGGATGTCATTTGATAATGAAAATTTACACGCACCTGACACATCGAAGCATCTTGGATGCCTAAAAATCTCATAAGTTTTTGAATTTTTCTATTAAAACTTTAAGTTTACTATTCGCCGAGAGCAGATGAGTCTAGGTTCATCTCTAGATTACCGATTTTTACTCTCTTTTCTTCAACTACCTCACAATATCTCTAACCAATCAACGCTTGAGATAACGTCTTCTTCGGTACCCATGAGCCAAAAAACCGTCCAACAATGGAGATGCACGAGAGAAAAAAATCCAATCCCAGTTACACTACACTATCCTCGGCAAGTCAATTAATCGATTTACCCTCCATCTTTCTAGGAAAAAACTTTAGTGTTTCAATTATCCTTTTCTGATCTTTTTTGCCTAGTGTTTATAAAGATATTATAATCCAGGGGCCTCCCTTCCCGATTTCATCTAAAAGGAAAAAAAACACCATATTAAAAGGTAGGGCCTTCTCCCCTGATTTCGCAAAGAGGAAAACATGACCAAAAGTGGATCCGGGCAAGGGCCGGTGAGAGGGCTCCGTTTTTAGTCGTTTTTTCAATCTTGTTAGGGTTTGTGTTCTGCTCAGGAAGGCGAGACGACGGCGGCTCCCTGAAGATGGAATAAAGGTCTTCCCGCCTAGTCCCTGTTCCGGCGGTGCGTCTAGCATCGTTGGTGGGTGTGTGGAGGTGTGTCTCCGGCGGATCTGTCCTTGGTGGATTTGTTCGGATCTCGTTGTTGTTCATCTGTATTCGCGTGTCTTCGGTTTGGATCCTTTCGACTTACGTTATTCTTCATCGACGACGGTTGCTGTTCTGAGGTGTTGGTCCTATGGGGCCTTAGCACGACGACTTCCCGACTGTCTACTACAACAAGTTGCGCCCGACTCCGACGATGGAGGGGCGATGACGGTGGCGCGCCTTCGGCTCACTTCAGTGCTTGTAGGCGTCGCTGGGTGGTCTACGGATCTGGATGTAATTTTTATTTCTGGTGTTCGTTGTACCGTCATGATTGAAAGTGAATAGATCAAAAAATTTCTCGCAAAAAAAAATTCACGGTATCATCTTGAAATCCTCCACTACAATCACTGGGAGAGGCAAAGATCAGCCAATTAAACCACGTGAATCACTGCACAAAAATTGCCATTGGTTTTATACAATAGAGAAGACCAATCTAGAGATGGTAATGGGAAAGGTATGAGTGGCTACACCCCCTTCTCCCCAAAGACCGTACCCGCAGAAATCTTATATATCCACCTACTTCAATACTCGTGGACATAAATTGGATTTTTTTCAAAACTATGACATATTTTATAGCAAATTCAGAAACTATAGCAAAGAGTGGAGAAAAATCAAAACTAGCACCCCGTCGGCCACGCGTGGGCCGAAAAGGGTGTTTTCGGTCTCCCCTTGGCCGAAATGAACTTTCCGGCCATGCCTTGGCCGAAGAGGTGCGTACCTGAGACGAAAAGACCTTTTTGGTCAGGAGTAAGCCGAAAAATCCTTTTTGGTCGGGAGTAGGCCGAAAAGTACTTTTTGGTCAGGAGTAGACCGAAAAGTCCCTTGGGCCTACCTTTCCACGTTAATGGTTGGCCGAAGTTGCATGGCTCCACTCTTCGGCTTACGTTAGGCCGAAGTGATTTTTTTTTAATTTTGGTATATAAATACTGTGCAACCATTGCCCATCTTAGACATTGAAAAAAATATATTTTCGCGCAACCCTTTCCCCTCAATATTTTCCCGCCACCCGTTTCCCGCCATATGTTCCTGCCACCCATTTCCCGCCAACCCTTTCCCGCCATATATTCCCGCTAACCCTTTTCCCGTCATACCACAGTTGTTCTTTCCCACCATTTTCTCCTCTCTACATATACATTGTGATTGCTTGGTTTTCCTACTAGTTCGATACCTTGGTTTCATAATTGAGGGAAATACCTACTGTTGATGTGCTACATCATCCTCTCCTCTTGGGGGAAATACCGACGTAGTCCTAGCGACACCATCAAGTAGAGTTTCTGGCGCCATTGCCGGGGAGGATCTTCAACATAACCAGGTTCCTAATCACAAATCTCATCTCCTCGCAATTTACATTATTTGCCATTTACCTCTCGTTTTCATCTCGACTACACTACACTAGACTGCTTATCCACCTCCGTCTGAAGGGGGTTTTATAAGTAGAGAGGAGAAAATAGCGAGAAAGAACGACTGTGGTATGGCGGGAACATATGGCGGGAAAGGGGTAGCGGGAAATGGGTGGCAGGAACATATGGTGGGAAGGGGTTGGCGGGAAACGGGTGGCGGGAAGGAGTTGGCGGGAAAATATTGAGGGAAAATGGTTGTGCGAAAATATTTTTTTTAATGTCTAAGATGGGCAATGGTTGCACAGTATTTATGTACCAAAATTTTAAAAAAATCGCTTCGGCCTAACGTAAGCCGAAGAGTGGAGCCATGCAATTTCGGCCAACCATTAACGTGGAAAGATGGGTCCAAGGGACCTTTCGGCCTACTCCTGACCAAAAAGGTCTTTTCGGCCCACGTACGCACCTCTTCGGCCAAGGCATGGCCGAAAAGTCCATTTCGGCCAAGGGGAGGCCGAAAACACCCTTTTCGGCCCACGCGTGGCCGACGGGGTGCTAGTTTTGATTTTTCTTCACTCTTTGCTATAGTTTCCGAATTTTCTATAAAATACGGCATAGTTTTGAAAAAAAATCCACAAATTGGTACCCATGCATTTCACCATAAAAGATAGAGAAATGAATCTAAATTCAGTTGACGACGGACGAGTAGTCTAACACTAAGATGACATCCACTCGCAGATGTCTCTTTGGGCTCTAACAACGACAAGAAGTATCTGCGGTGGACGATTGGAGCCACAAAGTGGGAGGCAGCGACAAAGTAGTACAAGCGGCGGGGGGTTGGAGGGCATGAGCCAGGAGGTGATGAGTCGAGGTTTCGTCATTCCAAGGAATCACATAGAACATATGGGGAGTGGCGGGCTGGCGGACGAGGCCATGTGGGCTATTGTAGGTTTCGGGGAGGGCCACGCGGGGTTAGATGTTGACCCCACATGTCATAAGAGTTATTTTTATTTACCAATTCTTTTTAGGTATTAATTGGGTTACCGTGAATATAAATTTATAAGCATACCCCATCCATAGTTTTTTTAACACGATACAGACACAAGCGCTCATACATACGCACATACACGCATCTGTATGAACACAACACGCACACCCTACCCCTATAAGCACTTTCGAGAGACTAAGCTGACATATCATTTTGAGATTTACGAAGTCACCGTAGGCACCTCGTCGTTGACGAGAACGAACACCAGGACTTGAACCCTGACGGGTCGGGGATACCACTGTCCCTCTAACCATCCAACCACAGGTTGGTTCACCCCATCCATGATTTTGCAGGTATGCGTGGGAGTACCCGATGTTTATGGGTAGGGTACATGAGGAAAAACCAATATCCACGGACAAATTTGCTGTTCATAGATCAATCTACAATAATTTTTTTTGGATAATATCCTTTTCTTTTTGGGTTGGGACAACATAGTACTGTATGATTTTGCATGGGACATGTTGTTTTGTGTACTACTACCAGCAGAGCAGTGGGACCAAGACGCAACGCAACACGAAGTCAGAAGTCACCAACCGAAGACAACCACGCAAATACGGAAATACGCCGTCCGGGGAGGTCCATTCTGGAAAACACGCACGAAAAAGCGCTCCTGGACGGGGAAGACGACCTGGTGCTCGTGCCTCCCTCCCCCGAGATCTACCAAAACCCGCGCCCCGCCCATCCCGTTCCTCCACCTCACCGTCCGGCGAGCCCCGAGCACACCAGATCGCCCGCGTAGCTGGCGGCGCACCGTGGAACCGCGCGCCAGTCAAGGGTGGTGGTCCCAGGCGCTCGAGCCGGGGCGCGGGCGACGCGGAGACGATGCCGGTGGCGGCGTCGGCCATCTACTTCCTCAACCTCCGCGGGGACGTCCTCATCAACCGCCTATACCGCGACGATGTCGGGTGCGTCTTGCCGCTCCCCTTCCTCACCTCCCTGGCTCCCTGGGTTTTGAGTGGCAGATCTGAGGCCACAGGATCGTTGATTCCGGTCGTAGCCTGTAGTTATGGAGTAGTAGATCGCTAGAAGGGTGTCAGGTAGCTTGTGAATTTCGATTGCTGCGTTGAGTGACAAGTGAAATTCTGCGGGGAGGAGTGCAGTTGACGGCCACACTCCGGTGGTTGGCTCGTTGCGGCACTGCAATTTGCCCATTGCGCGCTTCAGTTTGTTGTGGCGTTCCTAACTCATTTGCATTTTGAACTCGTAGTTTTGATGAGTGAGGCACTGAGGCACTTTGGACAAGAAAAATTGCTGCATAGTTCATTTCATCTCTTCCGGTGGGCTTTGACAGTAGTTAGTAGTCACATCCTTCTGTAGTCGAAATTTTACTTCTACTGCAAGCCAGCTAACTTCGAAATAGTAACCATCGGACTGAAATTAATTATTAATATTAACCCTCGCACCATAGATTTCCAAGAGGTCTTCGAAAGAACGGCAGAAGTTATTAAACATCTCGTAATATTCCCAATGTTCGAAAAAGCGGAAAGTGCAAGTCAAGCGGAAGGCCACAGCTTAGAGCAATGGGCACTTAAGCGCGCTTAAGCGTTTTTTGAGATTGGCTAGAATTTGACAGATTTTGAATAATATACACAGGAAAATAGGAAACATGGCACATGGGTAATTGAAATAGCATCTAAAATACAGTTCACACCATAGCAAATACACATCAGGTTCACATAGCAAGCAAAATAACAACTAAAATGCAGTTCAGTTCAAACAGACACAACCTAATAGAGATCATGCAGCCTGAATTGTGCCAGAATATGAAGGAAATAGTTCCCGAACAGAGCCTAATAATAAGATAAATGGCACATTGCCATTATTGCGCAAGCAGACAAGCAGAAGTAGTTCAAAAACAACCAAGTTATGGCCAAATTTAAAAAAACCCCGCTTAATATACCGCTTAGGGCAAAAGCGAAGCGTTTTGCCATCTCTCAGTGCTTAAAAACCCGCTTAATATACCGCTTAAAAACGCTTTCTTGAACACTGAATATTCCCACAAAATGCAATTTTTATATTTGTACTAGCAAAGTGCTTGTGCGTTGGAACGGATCTACAATCGACTAATGTATGTTCACAAACTTGAAAAAATCACCCTGGTTTTGATATATATCACTAAAAATATGTTAGGTTTCACCCAAAATAGACTAAGGGGTTTTCTGAAATGTTGGGGCAGAGTGGCGAGGGCCTTGTTGCAAAAATGCCACAGCTTACCTTGCATGTGTTAGACGCAGATCGAATGGTCAGAAATGACGGATGCAGACACACCATCATCACCAACTGGATCTTTTATAGGAATAGAGATAATGGAATTGATACCAGTAGAAATCATAAATATGAGAATGTTTTCATACATGCACATTGATAGTAGAAACAAAACAAGACCATTCAATAAACCTGCAGCAATGTGCTGTAATCCTGTATGTGCCATGGTTTTCGAGTCGCGACTCATCCGAGTCACTTTGGGGTAGCGACTCGGAAAAAGTCGAGCCTGCAGCTGCAGTTGCGACTAGTCGCGACTCGCGACTCGAGTCGACACTAAGTTGAGTCGACATTTTTTTGCGACTCATCGACTAGTCGCGCGGCTCGAAATCCATGGTATGTGCTGAGCCTATTTCGACATGTAGGTCTTACACTAGTTTAATATTGAGCAAGCGACATTCCATCTATATGATATATTGTCAACATAGTCATTGTTTATGAAGGACACTAAAACATGTAAATATGGCACTAGTGTTGAGTAATGCAAGCATTTTTTTTTCAAGCTCTGTTGATAAACGTAGGACATGGATGTAAATTTTAATGACGTTTGTTCCACCATGTCCTTTTCTTTCTTTCTTTCGTTCTTTCTTTCTTTTGTGCACATGTATTTATTATCACCTGGACAGCTGTCTCATCATTCCAAAGCGATCTCAAGAGGCTACTTAGGTCATTTCCTCTCATAGCCTTTCTCAGTTATCACTTCAATAGGAAACAGTCCCGCGTATTCATTTTGCTTCTCTCACTTTCCATTTCCTGCTTATTTGGTTGCACATACCTTTACATTTAGTGACTAAACCCTATCGTGTTCATGTATGGCTATGCAGGGGAAATATGGTTGATGCATTCAGGATGCACATTATGCAAACAAAAGAGCTTGGTACATGCCCTGTTCGACAAATAGGAGGCTGTTCCTTCCTTTACATGAGGATCAGTAATGTTTACATTGTGATCGTGGTTAGCAGCAATGCTAATGTTTCTTGTGCTTTCAAGTTTGTTGTGGAGGTATGAAGTTTCTGTTGTCTTATGAGCATTTCCAAATAAATTCTATATAACCCACACAGACATTATGATCTTGATGAATATAATATAATCTAAAGAAGATAATTGATGTTTTTCTTTTTCACTAGAAATATTTGTCTGTGATGTTTGTGTATTTGTCTATTCAGAGCAAAAGAATGTATTAGTTACTTAACAAGCCATATGATTTTCTGAAGTGTTCTGTCAAATTGTAAGATAATGTATCATCTCAGTCCGAGAGATTTAAATGATCATGTCATCTAATAATGGTATTGATGTTTGGCTTTGTTTGGCGACTGGAATTTTCTATTGCGAAAAGTAATTGGTGATGGTACATCAGAATCACCAAACCCAACAGGGTACAAGCAGGTGGTACAAAAACTACAAGTTTTCAATGCCTAGATGGTGTGATGTTCCATGTTCATCACTGCTGGGAATAGTTTGATAGGACTAAGTGAATAACAGAACCCTTTGTGCTCTATATGATTTCCTGAGGGCCTGTTTGGAAGAGAGGGATTGGGCTAGGAATTAGTTTAATTTGTATGTTAGGCCAAAGATGATTCAGTGATGAAACTAAAGTTGCTAATTCGATGTAGAGATTCTAATCAATGTATACATCATGTCATCATCCTTATGAGCAATTTAACATGTCCTATCTCATTCGCCGTTATTACTGCTGAAGATTATTTGAAATTATCAGGCAGTGGCCCTCTTCAAGTCCTACTTTGGTGGAACTTTTGATGAAGATGCTATCAGGAATAACTTTGTGTTAATATATGAACTTCTTGATGGTAAGGGCACATCCGATTTTGGACTTAGCTTTCTGCTTCAGTTCCCACCATGGATTCTTTTTTTTGTTTGCAATATTGACTCTGGCAACTGTGCAGAGATTATGGACTTCGGTTATCCTCAGAATCTCTCCCCTGAAATTTTGAAGTTATATATAACCCAGGAAGGCGTACGGTCGCCATTTTCCTCCAAGGTCAGAAATATATGAAAAATGAAGTCTGCTGTATTGGATATGCAAAAAAATAATTATGTGTTCCTATTTATTTTCTAGGAAAGTAACTGAACCATATTTCCTTCTCTCTGTACTGATAGCCTTCGGATAAGCCTGTTCCAAATGCGACCCTGCAAGTTACCGGCGCTGTTGGTTGGAGAAGAGAGGGTCTGGTGTACAAGAAGAATGAGGTATTTGAATTAAATACGTAGGGAGGCTTCAGCTGTATTCCGAAAAAAAGCAGAGGACTAACATTTATAATGGTCCTAGTTTCCTATCAGTGCTTGGGCTACTAGCAATGCCATCATCCCGCATACATTTTAAATGCATCTCATTTCTAATGCATATTGTACATGTACCAGCATTCCTGTTAAAGCAATGGCCCATACTTCCCTCAGTTTTCATTTATTTGTTGTCATTAATATCATGTCATTGTTTGCTTCCATTTAGCAAGTGAAGTAACAGTAATAACTAATGAGTTCTTCTCGTATGTTAGGTTTTCTTGGACATTGTTGAGAGCGTAAACCTTCTTATGTCTTCCAAAGGTATTTTATGGACCATCAATTTTTTGTTATCTCGTCTGAGGTTTCCGGTGTCTTTCCTGTTCAGCTATTTGATGTCCGCCGTGTATATTTCTTACATTTCTGCAGGGAGTGTTCTACGATGTGATGTGACAGGGAAGATTCTTATGAAGTGCTTCCTCTCTGGAATGCCTGATCTGAAGTTGGGACTAAATGACAAAATTGGACTTGAAAAGGAAGCCCAACTGAAGTCCAGGCCTTCAAAGAGGTACTGCTTTACTGAGTCTTGACACATGATGACAAACTGTGCACATATATATAACTGTTTTGCCGGTTAACATTGTTTACTGGCTACCCAACTTTTGTTGCTTTTCGTAAATGATCTCCTGATTGCTTGTGTTCTCTCCCTCTACAGTGGGAAGACCATAGAACTCGATGATGTCACGTTCCACCAGTGCGTCAACCTAACAAGATTTAACTCAGAAAAAACAGTCAGCTTTGTGCCACCAGATGGTGAATTCGAATTGATGAAGTATTCTTTAGATCCCTATTTATTCTTGCAATTATCAGTACATTTTACAAATGATAGTTTCATTCGCTAGCTGGATTTTGACGGACATATTTGTTCCTAGATATCGAATCACGGAGGGTGTAAATCTTCCATTCCGGGTTCTGCCCACAATTAAGGAGTTGGGCCGAACACGCATGGAGATTAATGTGAAAGTGAGCAAATATATCTACTCGGTTACGTCATAAACGTGTACACGTTTGCTGACATGGTGAATCTTTTGTTACGCAGGTTAAGAGTGTTTTTGGTGCTAAGATGTTTGCACTTGGTGTTGTGGTTAAAGTTCCAGTTCCAAAGCAGACAGCAAAGACGAGTTTCCAAACAACATCTGGCAAAGCCAAATATAATGCTTCGATTGATTCCCTGGTGTGGAAGTAAGTGCAATCTTTTTGTCTAATATTTGCACTATACCAAAGCCAGTATGTGGGTCGTAGTTTAATGGGCTTGATAGTGTGAATTGTTCAGAATGGTGTAAACTAAATTTCCCTAAATTATGCCCTGCCTAGCTGTGAATTGTTCAGAATGGTGTAAACTAAATTTCCCTAAATTATGCCCTGCCTAGCTATTTGCAATTTTAAAGTATGTCCTGTTAGTGCATGTACTGGGAGTTCTTTTTCTTGCTGAGCTACCTCTTGCAGTTATTGCACATTGACCAGCATGAACTCATAAATCATAATGCACATTTCAAACCATAGGATCAGGAAATTTCCTGGACAGACCGAGGCAACGATGAGTGCAGAAGTTGAACTGATCTCTACAATGGGGGAAAAGAAGTTAGCGAACAGGCCACCGATTCAGATGGAGTTCCAGGTTACATTTAATCTCGTTAAGAATCTTATTGTTTCCTTGGCAAGATGGCTATGAGCTTTCCTCCACTCTGTTTTATTTATCTGTTCTGCATTTATAACTGAGAATGACAATGTTAGCAAAGAATCCCAGTATCTCGTTGTTTATGAACAAAATTTTAGCATGTACAATATAAATTGATACTTAAATAATTGGTTGACCTTGGAGTATTTTTGTTTGAGGAGCCTTCATGCATATAATGTGCTATAGGCCCCCCCATGTTGTCTGATTGTTTCCTGGCTTCCTGCACTCTTATTCACTATGATATTTCTTTCCTGCAGGTTCCGATGTTCACTGCTTCTGGCTTACGTGTTCGGTTCCTCAAGGTATGTGGAGCAAGTACAATATGAAACATTGAAAATGTTTGGTACTAAAACCATCTCTTGATGCATTTTCAGGTGTGGGAGAAGAGTGGCTACAACACCGTTGAGTGGGTTCGCTACATCACAAGGGCTGGATCATATGAAATCAGGTGTTAGTGACCAAGAAAAATGGCGTGGGCTCATTATTTCGTGGATTTGAAGAGCTCTTTTTGTACTCATCATGATTGATCAGATGGCACGTAAATTATGACCCAATTCGTTGCAAGTTTGTACTTCAGCAGAGGGCAGATCAGAGCAGGCAGTTTTCCTATGTTCCTTATTTTCATGTTGACATGGGATATGTATTCTCCCCCGTGTCCTGTTTGTCATAGGGCATATTTTTATTGTATATTTGGCAGTAGCATTCGTTCTCGTTGATCAATACACCCCCTTGCCAGTTCGTGCTGTTTTCTCATTGAGTGGGTGTCAAATCGCTTGCAAAACGGTGTATAAATATATGATGATAATGTTGTTGGCTTGCTGTGCCTGTGTTTGATGTAAAGTGGCTATGCCATTCCATCTTGAGAATTTGTTGCAAGGTCTGTGTGAATGCTGATTGATGTCCAAGCATATGTGGTGATTGGTGAAGGATTCCCTCAGTTCAAAAATACTAAATCTGTACCAAAATATAAGACGTTTTTGTACGCTAAACTAGCCTACAAAAATGTCCTACATTTTGATACGGGGCAATAAGTTGTAGGATTTTTTAAAAATACTACTGCTGCTGCTACTACCACTACTAAATTTGTTTTAAATAGTACTCCCTCCTTTTCAAAATCATGTCTATAGATTTGTCTTAAAAATTATTTACAGAATGTCTTAAAAGACAGTATCAATATTTAAAATGTCAATTATTGTGTTTTGGAAGGAGTTTGGCAGCTCCAGCTAAAGGCCTCTTTGATTCACAGAATTCCAAAAACGCAGTAGTAGGAAAACATCTAGTTTGACCATTTGGATCCTATACATTTTCCACCATTGGTAATGGTGACGTGCGCCACATGTCGATTAGCCAGCTTACAACGGAGTAGTTTTGTCATTAGTTTTGAAGGGAGTTATTTCTTCTTTTGCCATAGCGTGGAGGGGTAAATATGTTTAAAAATCAAATCGATAACTTAATAGATGCTCTTTGAAGTTATTGTAAGACATACCTTAGTGAGGGCATTGGTATTAGTTGAAAGAAGAAAGACAAAACAAAACCAATGTGGTAGCACAAAATAATAAGAAAAGAACAAACAAAAAGTTCGCGCACACACAATAGTGAAATTGCACATACTGAAACTTGCACACAACTTTTACTCTTTTTAATATGCAAGAACAAGTGTAAACACTTGTAACTTTAATAAGTATTATTATTTAAGTAAATCAAATACAAAAATGAATTTTATTTTGAGTTCCTAACACAAAACTAAGCAGTGTCACAATTTCATTTTAGTATTGTAGTTTTTGAAAGTTTCTCCTACAAATTTGGCCAAACTTTTCAACATTTGACTTCAAACAAAAAGTATACATTTATATTGCATGTTTTTAAACACGGAGGGAGTAGTATACTTTTCTAAAATGCAAGTCGTAAAAGCACTTTCACTTTAAGAGGAGACTTCACAAACCAAATATGTTTAATAGGACGGGCAATCTTTCTAGCTTTTAAATCAGTACACATTGGAGTGCCGGGAGCCCAATTTTTAAAAAGAAGAATGATGTATTTAAATGTTTTATACGAATGCAAATGGATGTTCACCATGTAGCTTTAATTTTCCTTAACTAATAAGATAGATTATGCGCTACACACAAGGAAAAAACCCGGCCCAAAAACAACATTATACAAACCCATTTTGGTACATCTATTTGTCCTTTTTGTATATGTTGCATATAAATATGCATATTGATGAAAATCCATACACACATACAACACATCTATACATATGCGTACACAACTTCTAGATTTTTTTTGAGTTATAATACATGTTTTTGAAACAACCAAAGCGCATTTTCACATACATTGATTGAACATAAAAAACCGCACAAACAAATTCATTTGCATATGTCCTTCTATATGATAACCCTACTTGGAGAGGGAGAGAGAGGGGGGGAGAGAGAGAGAGAGAGGAGATAGCACAACTCTATTCCAAATATGAGACCGCCCACCATTCCTTGCCAGCGAGGCCACATGTCCCCCTCTTCGTCGCGTTCTTCTTCATGGCAGTGATCTATTTCTCGAGTCATTGTTGCACGCGTCTTCTCATTTGGCTGCGGCATTAACAACATTTTCCTGACTTCGATGGTGCTTTGGAGGTCCGGAGGTGACATCGAGCTTCACTCACGGCGCCCCGCCAACGAGAGTGTAGGAAGAAGACATGTTGATTTTTCCAATGATCTTGTGAGTATTTGTTTGATTCTTTGAAGATGATCCTATAAGCGTTGATTGACTTTTAATATATGATGTTTCTTCTTTTATAAAAGAGATAAGTGCATTTTTCGTCCCTCAACTTACCGCAAAGTGTAGCTTTCGTCCCTAATTTTTTTTAGGTACAATTTCCGTCCCTCAACTCTTAATACTAGGTATAGTTAGTCCCTTGCAGCGGTATTCAACAGCCAAACACGGTTTTGACCTTATGTGACATGATTTTGGCCACATCATCATTGTAAGGTGGCATAGGGTCGCATGTCATTGAGAGAAATCTCTCTCTCTCTCTCTCACGCTTTAGATGGTCAACATGATAGTTGGGGTAAGGATAAGACAATAGGTGGTATATCGGATCTAAACCGACAGAGGAGAGAGAAAGGAGCACAATTCGCCGAGGTCCAATCCCAAACCCTTGGGGCATTCCCCTTACAATGACGACGTGATCAAAACCGTGCCATAAAAAGTCAAAACCGGATTTAGCCGACGAATACTCATGTTAGGGACTAATTCTACATGATATCAAGAGTCGAGGGACAAAAGTTACACCAAAATGTGGTCAAAACAATGACACATCAAATCAAAAACAGGGTTTGATTGAGGAATATCACTACGAGGGACTATACATACTTAGTAGAGTTGGGGGACGAAGATTATACCAAAAAAGAGTTTAGATATGAAAGCCACACTTGGTGATTAGTTGATGGATGAAAAAGCACTTTTACTCTATGAAATGATAAGGTGTTTTTTTTACATGAAAATGAGTGTTGAATGAAAAGAGAAGAGAAGAATTTTTTTTTTTTGAGAAGGAGAAGAGAAGAATTTCAAAAGAAAAAACGAAAAGAGAAACTGAAGAACCGCAGCGGCCACGGCACGCATCTCCGTGCCGTCGTCGACACGGACACATCATATGCGCACATCGTACGGAGTACATCCATCCAGAGTTGCTCAAACACAGAGAGTTCCTCGACCTCGACCTCGACTGGACTCCCTTCGCTGTTGACCCAACCCGCCGCCGCGTCTAAGATGGCATCTCCGGCGCCGCCGCTCAAGGACGCCGTCGGAGTCCTGGACCGCGACCCCTTCGTCGCCCTCCTCTCCAAGCTCATCGGCGAGTCCCAGCGCCTGCAGAACGACCCGCCGGCCCTCGTCCCGCAGGAGGACCTCGTGGCGCAGCACGTGGTCGACGCGCTCCGCCCGGTGTCGACGGACACCGGTGGCGGCCCGCTCGTCGTGCGGAAGGTGAGCTACACCGAAGGCCGGAGCAACGTCATCGTCGAGTACCCCGGCACCGTCCCCGACCGCGTCGTCTCCTTCGTCGGCATGCACATGGACGTCGTTCCGGCCAACCCTAGCGAATGGGTGAGTTCCTAGCAGATTTCGTTTGGACGTGTGAGTGCTGATTTCGGGGCTTAGGGTTCCTGGACGAAGGATTCGAGGGCTTTCTTGATTTGGGGGTCTTTCTAGCTTGTTGCCCGAACTGCACCCTTCCCTGATCTGTTAGTGCCTTCTAGATTGTTCTACCTTGGAATAGATGCATGTTTCGGCGCAGTACTGGTTTGTGGACTTCTGGAGTGTCGTGATTCAAGTTAGCACTTCAGTGGTTCAATTGCTGTATATATCTACTGTTTAAAGTTTCACCTTTCCTCATTGGTGCTGTTTGATTTCGCTCATTTTGTTTCTGTCGCATTATTAATCGATTAGTGATTACTAACAAGTTGTACCTCAAAATTTACTCTTGATTTGTTCGTCAAATTTCTGTTACTTTTGTTGGTTATTATAATCACTAATCAGTGGACTGGGATCTTCTACTCCTGCAGGACTTCGATCCCTTCTCACTAACATTCGAAGGTGATGACAAGGAAAAGCTTAGGGGCCGTGGGACGACGGACTGCCTTGGTCATGTGGCGCTAGTGACTCAGCTCATGCGGCGGCTTGGTGAGGTGAAACCACCATTGAAGCATTCTGTCATTGCGGTGTTCATTGCCAATGAAGAGAATTCATCGGTCACTGGCATTGGTGTTGATGGCCTTGTCAAGGATGGTTTGTTGGATAAGCTCAAGACTGGACCCTTGTGAGTATTGAACTCTGTTGCCTTGATAGAATGGCCAAGTAATGTGTCGTTCGTGAGGAATTCTTGCTGATTTAGTTGGTTATATGTGTGGTATTGTGAAGGTTTTGGATAGATACTGCGGACAAGCAGCCATGCATTGGTACTGGTGGGATGATCCCTTGGCATCTAAATGCAACAGGGAAGCTGTTTCACAGTGGCCTTGCACATAAGGTACTGATTTGGACTCATTAGAACAATGTTCAGTTGCCACTCCTTTTTACTCTATATAACTGTATAGACACAAAATCTAAGAAAGTTGATGAAAAATGACCTCTTGATTCCTTCAGTGGACATATTTTTAGACACTCTTCTTACACCGGGAATAATTATAGTGAAGCGGGGGGAGTAGTAAATATTCTATAGATGTGATCTGTTAAATCATATAGTTGCTAGAATAAGTTAGCATCCTTGCGATTGGTACCAAAGTACCAAATGTAGATATGAATAATGGGACCAAAAACAAAATAACGCACAAAGTATAAAGCAAGTGATCGTTGATACATGACTGGTAGAACTTATTGTGTAATCAACTCTGCTGTTATACGTTTTTTTTTCTGCACATGTTTATTTGACATGTCTTGTAATGTTATGGAGAGAGCTATTCAAGTAGTTCACACGGCAAAGAAGTCCAAATATAGCATTTTAACCTTTTCTTGCTGTCAGATTATAAAAGTGCTTTTGAATTCTGAAGACCCTGTATCTGTTTTTTGTTTTTGTCAAAGGCCATAAATTCGATGGAGTTAAATATGGATGCACTTAAAGAAATCCAAACTCGGTTTTACAATGACTTCCCTGCACACGAGAAAGAGAAGCTCTACAAGTTTGCTACTCCATCTACGATGAAGCCAACAAAGTGGAGTTGTAAGTCCCTGTTGTACCTTTATTTTAAATATGTTTTAGTAACAGTGTATTTATAATATGTGGAAAAGAAAAAAAATCATTGGGTGTGGTCCAAACATGTGATGCTTTGCAGATCCTGGTGGTGGTCTGAACCAAATTCCTGGAGAATGTACAATTTCAGGGGATATAAGGTTCAACTCTTGCCCTGAGGTTCTTAGATTCTCTTTAATTGCACTTGAGATGAAATGATTCAATTAAGTTTTAGTTTGATATGTACTTTTCTTTGTGGTCTAGTTTGATGTGTACTTACTAGTGCTGGAGGAACTGAAACTGAATGTTTTGTTTTGAACACTTACTGAAATTAAATGTGGAATGCTTTATAGAGTAGAGTGTTTACATAGGAGTAAAAAAAGAAAGAAAATGTGATGGACTTGCACTGGTCGCATATCTCTATGTAAGTAAGACTCTAGTAAAAAAATACTCCCTCCGTCCCATAATATAAGAGCTTTTTTGACACTACACTAGTGTTGAAAATGCTCTTATATTAATATATTATGGGACGGAAGGAGTATAATCCATGTTCACCTTTTTATTTTATTTTTGCTACTGTAGTAAGGTTGTCTATTTTTTTATATTATTGAGACTCCATGGGTTTTTGAGTGTTTCCTGACCATATGATTCTTTTGATGTTGCAGGTTGACTCCTTTCTATAGGTAAGTCCATCTCTTATGTGTACAATATGTATTATTCCTTCTCCTGGATGGGCTTCTATGGGTATTAAATGATGTGTTAAATTCATAGTTGCTACTGCTATTATCATGCAGCACGAGTTTTGTTGTTCAGAAGTTAAAAGAGTATGTAGATGATATAAATGCTGGACTTGAAACAAAGCTTCCTACTCGTGGTCCAGTTTCGAAATATGTTCTTCCGGATGAAAATCTGCGAGGAAGGTGAATTAATCTTTCTTTACTGACTTTTACCAGTAATCTTGACGATGGAGGGCATAGTTTTCATTGTTCACTGTTTGAATGTGCTAGGCTTGAA
This sequence comes from Triticum urartu, assembly GCF_003073215.2. Classification (NCBI taxonomy): domain Eukaryota; kingdom Viridiplantae; phylum Streptophyta; class Magnoliopsida; order Poales; family Poaceae; genus Triticum; species Triticum urartu. The sequence continues at coordinate 458,005,671 of NC_053027.1, forward strand.
ATCTCTTTTGATGGAGATGTGATGAATGGGGTGGCCTGTAATCTCGAGTCTCGGGGCTTTCAAGCATTATGCAAAGCAACTGAGGAAATAGTCGGATACGTAGAGCCGTATTCCATCACCGGGAGTTTGCCTCTGATTCGTGAATTACAGGTTTGAGCGAGAACTAACATACACACTCGTCTTTTTGATGCAATATCTGTGTGCTAAAGCAAATTCATGATGGCACTTTTACAGGATGAAGGATTTGATGTTCAAACTGCTGGATATGGTAAGCACTTGAGCACAGAACAGACGTTCCTGGACTTCTATTGGTCATGTTATTATGTTATATATCAGACAGATATCATGTTCCTAGATTTGCATTGGGTGCCCTAATTTATCGTTCGGTTATCTCAGCTTACGTGAGATAGCTGAACTCTTTTAGTGTATATAAGTGCTCATATGATGCTACCGATATGCTGCAGGCTTACTGAAGACGTACCACGCGAAGAACGAGTATTGTCTGTTTTCAGATATGGCCCAAGGCTTTCAAGTGTTTGTAAGCATCATTTCGCAGCTGGAAGCAGATGCTTAAGCCTTCTTTAAGGGATGAAAGATAACCTTATTGGACACCTATTCCTGCTACTCGGGAATCTAATAATAGTGTTTTGAGCTTGGTCTCAATCATATCTCATACCATGATATTCAAGCTCAGTTTACCTCATAGAATCAGAACTTGTCGAGATCGCGCTGCAGCGATTTCGTTTGCATTCGAATGTTTTGAGTGTACGAGCTTGGTGTTTTTGGTGAACCATACATATCGACAAAAATACAGAAAGCAAAGATCATCTATGCTGTCACTACTCACTACTGCATTTACTCGAGTGTTGCCCATCGTGGATGAAAGTCATCTCGGATCGGACTGCTCCGCGCCGTCAGGTCAGAGTTTGGAGCTAACAGTTCTCGATGCAGAATTTAGGTAGCCATGCTGCCGAGCCAACTGGTACAATACCTTCCAGTGAAAATAAAAAAAATAACTGGGTGCATAGCAAAAATGCAGAGCCATGCCTGCTTGCAGAATAGCGAAAAATCTCTACTATTAGAAGGGAGCTTGTCGGTTTAGCTTTCATCGTTTTTCACCCCCTCCCACCAATTTTCTTTCAAACCATGCAATAACCCTTATTAATTTTTTACCTAACCGACTCCTCACTTCCATGTTTCTGAAGAAATAAATCCCTTGCAAAGCAATCAACGAAAATCAAATAAATCGTCAATAGAAAGAAATTACTTGCAGTTAAACAACAAAGTCAACTCAAGTCACATCATATCCTTCCTTATCTTTGCCTATGGATTCCTTCCCCACAACATATCTCAGTTTCAACTCAGTTAAAAAAAAAATCTACATTGGACCATTAGAATAAAACTAGTAAAAATACCCGTGCGATGTAACGGGAGAAAATAAGTTAACGTGCTTCGTTACGAAGCAAATACTAATAATTCCAATTAGGTTGGCCAGATAAAGGATAAGTTTGATGATTACACACCACATTTTTCGTCTGACTCAGTATAACGTTGTAGATCAGATCGTCGATGCCAGGTGAAAAAATACCACACCAGATCATTAATTGTAGTCTCTTATAGACAATAAAAATGTTGAGCATGCAATACTTTCAAGGTATTTTTACCTCGATGCAGTTGTTGTTGTTCCTCCATAGCATCAATGTTTGGGTCAAAAGGGTGTATCATGTGGTTGCCAACTTCCTCCATACCACCTCCAGATATGTCCATCTTTAGGGACGTTAGGCATGACATCCTTTTTCTGATCTAGATTAATAGCTTCATTAAGATCAACTGACATATAAACGTCTGTGTTCTTGTTTGTTGGCGTCAACACTGCATGAAGACAATTTTTTTTGTTGGACGTGGGGGCTATATGTTTTTGCCGTGTGTGTCCCCACCGCTCATCTAACCCTCGCATCCATCAGGCCCCCAGTTTCTTCTCCTCCCGTCGGTCCCTTGACGCAGCTCCTCAGCGCCGCGGCCACACACACACAAACGCACGCCAGCGCCTGCCTCTATCCCCGCCGGCTGCCCCACGGGTCTCCCCTTAGACTCCTCTTCCCAAGCCTTCCGCGGCCGAAGCCGCCCCCGCAAGCCGTCATGGCCTTCCCCCGGCTGCAACGTGACCTTCCGCCGGCACCTCGAGCTCTGCCCCAACATCCTTGCCGCCCGCCGCCCGGATCCACCAGCCGGCCTGCTACCTCGTCCCACCGACCGGGCCATCTTGGATAGGCTGCTCCGCTCTTCTTCGTCGGAGATATTTTATCGATTGGTGATGCATACATGCGGCAGATCTCCACGTTTGTTTTGCCTTGGCTGTTTGATTCTTGTGACTGGAGAACTTATATAAGTTGCTAGGATACGATGTAATATAGCAGGGTAGGACTATTAGTTACAGAAGAGTTTTAAAAAAAATTAACACAATGGATCAATAGGCTGGACTGGACGTGCTGCATCAAATGGGTTTGGTTGGGCCGTGCCCAGATGGACGATTAAAGCCCAACATGTAGTTCTGATTCGGTTCAAATCGATCGATTCTTTTTTTGCGGGAACTTTAAGACGGTCCGAAAACGGACTAAAATTAGGGAGGAAGAAGCGATAACCCTTTTGGTATAGATATAGATTATTGGTTAGAAAACAGAAGTAATTTATTACCACTCAAATGTTACAACAGGTGTTCAGTTGGCGATGGAATTGGGTGTTGAAAAACTTTGTCTCAAGACAAACAATCAAGGTGTGGTACCTGCTTTCCAATCAAGAGATCAAGACTGTCCGAGGTTTAGCCCTCTTATAGAAGAGATCAAGGAGTTGTTTGTTGGTGTGAATGAGCACGGGGTGATCTGGTCGAGGCGACCGGCGAACAAAGCGACGGATATTCTTGTGAGGGAAGGCTGTGTTAATAAGTTGTGAAAAACTTGGTTTAGGACCCGTTCGGAGGCTCCGCGCATCTCCGGAAGCGGGCGAGGAGCTGGCCGAACGCGCGGGATTCAAGAAGCCTGCTCCTGGAGATCGAGCAGACCGGAGTGCAAATTTGAGAAGCAGCGATTGCCTAGCTTCGCGGAAACGAGAAGCTGGAGTTGCTGGATATTACGTGGGAATGCCCTCACGAAGTGACTCCTCGAAGCGTTTTCCTCTCGCTACAGCGCCCCATGAACCGTTTTTTTCTCGCTACACTGTGCCTTGGACTGTTTCTGCTGCAGAATGCACGCTGGTTCCCGCAAGAAGCGAGCTAGCGCTGGCTCCACGAGAATCTGGCTCGTTTGGGAAGCCAGCGAGCTTCCGAATGGGCCTTTAATGTATCCCCTTTTTTATCCATGACGTATTTTGGACGAAATGGTCGTGAACTAAAAAATAAATAAAGTAGCAATTACCCTAAAAATAGTAAAACAAAATTAAAATACGAACAAGAATTCATGCATCAAATGTTACGAACTAAGAAGGTTTGAATTACTTGAATTAAGGGTCTTCGTCAAAGGAAGGATTCAAGCCAATACTTAACAACACTTTATATGAGCATTGGGATCAAAAGGTTAATTTGGGTTAATATTTGGTGCATAGCTCAGCTTGAGTACATCCACACTACATCATCGGTTCACTTTTGTGGTAACCCAAATATATTAATAGTCTTATTAAATTACATCAGAACTATGTTTCAGTCACTCAATAAATCCGTTTATTTGCGTCTGTTGTAACAAACAAACCAACAAATATACCGTCAAAAAAACATCATAAGCAAGCATTATGCAACACGATCTTCCTCTTTTTTTTCATCTGCAAAGTACTCAATATAGTGCGCCTCTGGTTCAGCTCCAATAGTAGCAGCACTAACACCGAAGATCGTCATAAAAATAAAAAAAATCATCACAACTCTCTCTTCTCACTGTGATCTCTCTCTCTCTCTCTCTTTTCTCCATCTTATAAGCAGCATAAAACAACCTGCTCCATCTCATCTCATCGAACAACAACATAGTACAAAAGAATATCATCTCATCTCTCCGTGTCTTCATCTGACTACACCGAAGCTGCACGAACAACTAGTTGTCACAAAAATCTGTATCTCTCTCATCTCGCTCCCCGTCCCGAGCCCGTCTCCAGCATCGCGCTGTGCCGCGCCGCTCCTGCCATGCTCCAGCGCTGTGCTGCAATAGGAAAGCAATTATATTTTACATTAAAAATCTTTGATTTCTTTCCACCACACACGTGCCTATCCTATCCTCTGATTCCTATATGCACCCCCCTGAGACCAGGTATCACGTGCTGCAAGAATTCTATGAGACCAGGTCTCACGTGAGACCCATCCTGATGGATGACACGTGGCATTCACAAATCACAAAGCACCCCCACCCCCCACTTAAAATCAGGGGGGAGAGAGATTAGATGCTTTGTGATTTGTGAATGTCACGTGTCATCCATCAGGACAGGTCTCACCTGCTAACCGTGAGACCTAGTCTCATATAATTTTTTTCTCTGTAACCACCGATACACTCTCTCCCTCTCTCTCTCTCCTCATTAGTTTTGCTTAAGCATCCAAGAAAATTAGAGCACAAGAGCAGCAGTAGCAGCTCCGTGTGATGGCTGATGTGGTGGCGCTGAACTCCACGGGCCAGGGTGCAGCTGGAGCTAGGACTGACGGGTCAAGCTCAGCAAGTCATGGTGCAAATTGGAGCCCACGGGAGGACCAGTGCACGCACGGCTGGGTGCGGACAGGCACAAGCAGAGCATGCATGGCCACCGCGCGCAGCACACACGGCCCCGGCTTCCCCGCAACGAACAACCTTGTCCAGGAGGTCCGCAACCTTGAGATCTCCTTCCCCGCGCAAGGACTCGGCCGAATTCACCCTGAAGCCCTCGCCATCATCCTCCAACTCCAAGTCTGAGTATCGTCGTTCGTCGTCGATTACCTTGCCGTTGCTGCTTCCCCGGCCTCACCGACCTCGCCGTCGGGTTCACCGTGAGTCCCCGTAGCTTTTCCCTTTGTTTCCCCCTCTGATTAGGACCCGTAGCTAACGCCATGGTTACCGCCACCTCGCCATGGCTGGTCCTCTCAGTCCAGACCGAGCTTTGACGCCGCATGTCTGGTTCCTAAAAACAGGAGCGCGAAGTTGCTCGGTCCTGTCCGGTCTAGACCGCCGGCGGCCGGTCCAAACGACAGCTCGATGAGGGCCTGACCCCCGTCCACCCTCAGGAGGACGCGTCTTCATGCGCAAAAGATCTTGCCGAGAAAAGGCAAAAGGGGCACCGGTAGATGTGGTTCGCAGTTGACGATGGACATGGCAAACAGGTGGCGGAAAAGAAGCGACATACTCATGGCCGGAAGGAGATGCGCTGCCCGTGTGCCAGAAGGATGCGTCCCGTTGCTGTCGAAGAAGATGCGGTGGCGCGCAGGAGCAAGCGGCAACGGGCGCGCGAGTAGCCGGGGCGGCAGCGCAGTCGAGAGAGGAGGAGGCATGAGGTACGCGGCGGCGGCCTATGGTGTGCCGAGACGGTCGGGAAGAAGGGTGTCATCATGCACGGCGCACTCGGCTCAGAGCTCCGCTAGGCAGGAGGGGCACCGACGTTTGATAAAATTTACACTGGGCGTACGCATCCTCGTCCGCTTCTCCTCTACTCCCCTCATTTTGGGAACCGATATTTATTGGAGGGTAGCAAAGGCGGCGAGGAAGGTGAAGTTTAACTCCAACTCATGTTCCACATGGATAATTTCTGACGAAAGTGCATCTAGTCAGGACTATTGATTGATTTTTGGAAGATTATAGAGACTTTTAGGGTATCGATCACATACCAAAGAGGCTGGGTGATGCCACGGGCGATGGCCAACCCAGTGCGTGCGGCGCCCAGGTCCAAACGGACGAAATTTAGTATCACCTCACGTATCTTTATCTTTACCTAATAATAAAGAACTGCGGGTTCTATTTTCAAAAAGCAAAGGGACTATTTTATAAAAACGCCGCGACGGTGAACCCGGAGACTCAATCCGTGCTTTATTATTAAAAAAATAGGGAGAGATTGCTCATGTTGCAATGCATGGGCTCATTCTAGGGTGACTGAAGGAATCGTACCATTCAACCCTTTCTTTTATGCTTTTCCCGGCGGTCTGAAGAAAACAACAATCAACAAGACTTTTCTAATCCTCCCTTCCTTGTAGGAAGTTTAGCTAGTATTTGTTAAATGTGAATGTGTTGACGAAGTGGCTCATTATTAAGTTGCTATATAAGGCCAGGTACTACTAAGTTTGTAAGATCCTGGCCATGTTGTTATCCCTCCGTCATCTTCTCTCCAAATCTAAATCCTAGAGATGAGATTTTCTAGGCACCCCATGTTGTCAGGGAACGACTAGAATAGAAGATGAGCTTCGGGTGAAAAAATAGAAAAAATGATCTGAGCCGTTAGCATTGAGATGGATGGTACAGATTTTGGTGGTGGGATCTTTGCGCACGGTTAGCAAAAAGGACCCTTTATTCTTGTTAATTTTCTCCCGACATCCTCCTCCAAACGCGACCACGAGTCACCCTCCCCCTCGCCCATCTCCCTCCCGCTTGTGGACAGTAGCGGCGGTCGAGATCCGCATCCCTCCCCAATCCCCATCTCCGGCAACTACAGTTGCTCGCCTAAGGCAAGCAGATGGGGGCTACTCATCCCCTTCCCCTCTCAGGCCCTTGGAGCGGCTTGTCGGCGTGATCCGTGCCTCTGCCCCCTCTCAAGATCCTAGATCGCTGGCGGCAAGCCGGTGGTGAGCTCCTCCTTCGCCTCTCACGCCCAGGATCAAGGTATACTCTGATACTCCTACTTCCTCCTCTCTCACCTAGATTTCTGTGTGCACATTCGTCAAAGATCTGCTAGGGTAGATGAGGGATCTACAGGAAGGTTGGGCCTTAATGAGGCAGCTGATGAAGACATTAAATCAGAGCAATTGTACACGGGGCACCAATGTGTACCATCCGAAATCACTGAAATAACAATGGGATTACGCAGTGACGGCCATTACATGCAATATTATCGTTATATATGGGCATGTGACTGCTTTGGATGAATCGTGCTATGTACAGAGTTCCTAGATTAATACGAGAACCAATTAAATCTGAACCTGAAGTCAAATTGATGCCATGTTTTAGCCTGTAGATCGTTAATCTGTTGATGCTTTGGTTACATCGATTCTCAGACATGCTAAGGGTGTGTTAATTCTGTTATAAAGTAGTGCATCGCAAGGTGTTTGACTGGTTTAGTGGGGAGAGTGAACCCTTCACTTATTTAGTGCATACAAGACGCGTGATTAGTTAGTGTAATGTGATAAGGGGAGATCTCCTATTTTTTTTAGTTGATGGCTATAAAGCTTCTTGTCCACAAACAGGAGATTCAGCTAATTTTGAACCAACGATTCAGAAATTTGGTTGAATACATATAAGGGGGGAGCACAACAGGTATGGCCTGAGAAGTTGTTTCACTTGGTCCTGGGATTCTTGTGCATTCTTGAAAATAGCAAATAATATGCATCGCAACATATTTCCAAAGTTGATTTAGAAAATATTTGCTTCATTTCTGCTTTGCATAGCTGCTTTCTTTACATGCTGAATCAAGTTGTGGCCCTAGTCTTAAAGTGGCATGAATGTTTGAGACTAAGATCTATGCCAATTTTCTATCAAAAGTTGCCAATATTTGGAAAATTGTAGAGAGGGGCTCACGCTTGGTGTTCAACCAATCAAATGCCAAGTTTTGGTCTCATGCCAAATTTTGGCCCCAATCCAGTCCTGAAATGTTTGTATTTTTGTAGTATTTTGTTTTAATTGCTCATTGCTAGTGTCCTGCTGTAAATGCCATTCTATACACATGACATATGAATACTAAATGAGTGCAGCATTGTTCTTTTACATTCTTCTCTCTAGTAGTGGTGCTCGTTGAAGTCTTTCGCCTTGCATACTCTAATCCAAATCGAATGAAAAGCATGGTGAATTGAGGGAGCAAAGAGCAGCATCAATGCTACACTTTGAAGCTGAATCATGGTGAAAGCCTCAAAGGTAGGTTTCTCTGCCACCGGAAATAATTATTCATCTTAGTTCTTTTCTACGGCTATTTGCAGGCTAAGTTGTGTTATAAGTTTGTATTTTTATGCTTGTGTACACTCTGAGTGTGCCCACCAGTCTTTTTTATATGTAAGCTCTGAGTGTACCTTACAGACTTTTAGTCCACGAAAGAACATAATTATTTCCAGTTTCTTGCCTCGATGTAAACTATAAAATTGTCCATGTATTTGTAGATGGGTGATGCTCTGACACCAGAAGCATCTTGAGTACATATGGACAGAAGAAGTGTACGACTGCAAGGGCGAAACTCATTTGCGTGCGAGATAATTTTAGTTCCTTTGTTGAACGTACACCAACACAGACTTGTGTTGAACTGAATCATATTCGTTTGGTGTTATCTCTCCCTGCAAATGAAGCTTGATGAGAGACAAGCATTCGAACCGGAGGCAAACGTCAACTGAACAATATTATGTCATGTACAATCAAGATAGCAAATGCTCGCTGAGCGGTTGATCATTTTAGTACTTAATATTTGGTTTTGCTGGTCATGTAATAAAAATAATCATCTCATGTTATGGATCACTTCACATGCATGTATGTGGATCAAAGTCGACCGAGAAATGGAATACCTTGCTCACAAACATTTTCAGCAGCCTATTCAGATGTGGGTGTGTATTGCGAGATAACCTTAATGTTAACTTCAATTTTATGTTGCATAATTCATATAAAATATTAGCTTTGTTTTGGATAATCCAGTTTAACATATACATTTAGTTGTGCGTCAAAGGGATGACTTAATTTTCACATATAATCAAATATTGACATGCTTGAAAGAGTTGTCATCAACATTCTGCCGATTTGGAAATAAATGAAAGACATGAGGTTGTTACTATAAAAGTAATGTTTATATCTATCTATTTCTAGGGGGTGATTCGTGAAATGTACACTCAAGTGGGAGCAGTCCCCTCCACCATAATCTGTGCCATTCATCTCCCATCCAATGGCTCAGATTTCATTTTTCTATTCTTTCACATGAAGCTCAGATTCTATACTAGTTGCTCCCCATGTTGTCAACCCTCCTCCGCCCGCAGGTCGTCATCCCCTCCCCCTTCTATGTCGGTGTGGGAGCGTGGTGATGCCCCTATCTACCAGATGGAGCTCTAATTTCTTCCTCTTTGGGGCTTCAGTAGGGTTGCGCGTGGGCGGGGCATTTGCAGCGGCGATGTTCCTTGGTATGAATAGTGTCTCACACATTAAACCACCGTTCCGATGGTAGTGTCATGATTGATTAAAAGTTTTTTATGATTTTTTTTTTAGGAACCGATGTGTATGGGATGTGCAACAGTGCAAGCGAAGAAAAGAGCAGCACTGACAGTTGGGAGTGGGCACTGGCAGTTGAGAAGGGTACACACCTCTTAACATCTATGGACCTCATAACTAAACGTCGCTTTACTCCTCGATAGCTCACCAACCAAAACAACCAGAAGGGGATGGCAAGCCCGCACCAGATCGCGATGGAGCTCGTCGGCCCCAAGCCCGGCGGATCCTCCTCCGCGGTCGCCGTCCACCACATGTTCGTCGTCGTGGTCGACGGCGTCGAGACGGACATCCACGAGGGCACGCTCCAGGGCAGTCTCGGCAAGGTCACCGTCACCAGCCCCGGGAACCTCTCCGCCGACGGCCTCCGGAGCGTCGTCGTGCGCGGCGGGGGAGGGGGCGCCGTCGTGTTCACCCTGTGCGGCGACGCGGCCGCCGAGGGCGTGGGGTCCGCGTCCTTCGTCCAGTGCGGCGCGACGCGCGTCGACGGCGCGCGGGAGGTGTCGGTCTCGCGGTGCCGGTCCCTGGACGCGGAGCAGGCCGGCAAGGTGACGGTCGAGAGGTGCCGGGAGGCGCGGCTCCGAGGCGGCGGCCTCCTCCGCGCGACCCGCTGCAGGCGGGCCGACGTCGAGAGCTTCGGCGAGGTCCGCCTGGCGCGCTGCAAGGGAGTGCGCGCCGACTGGTGCGGCAGCCTGGAGGTCCAGATGTGCAGGGCCGTCGACGCCAGCCGGTGCGGCGCCGTGAGCGGCGACCGGTGCCGCCGCGTGAACGTCGCCGGCTGCGGCAGCGTCGCCGTGACCCACGCCGTGGTCAAGACGGTGGAGGAAGAGCAGCTGCAGTCGCAGCAAACCGTGTCTCCGCAGTCCAGTGGAAGTGAGTAAGCAGCATCAGTGAATTCGAAATTGCCTGTAATTCTTTGTTGTCTGTACGAAATTGCCAAAGTTTCTGGAACTAAGAGATCCCTACTCAACCGGATCGCGTTTGAATGTATGATGAACACGCCATGTTTCATTGCTTCTACTGGGTTGTTCTCTTCCAAGAACACTCACCTTGGACTTATTGAATCTTTGGATGTCGAATGTATATGTTATAACGCACATAACAATGGATGTACTAAGTGTAAAACGTGTTCTAAGTTCGGGAAAACAGAAACTTAGACAATTTGAATGAACATGTTGGTTATAGACAGACACATAAGTGTTAAGTTAAATTACAAGGACCGAAACGATGTATGATTAGATTTAATTAATATCAGAAAAACTAACGCCCACACGTGTGGGCGTTTGCAGATCGCCCACACGTCTTCATCACCACTCATTTTGCCACGTATGAATAGATGACATTAATAGAAATCTTTTTGGTTTTCGGCTTAAAAATGTTTTATCTCCTAAATAAAAAAGCAAACTAAAAATTCGTTTTCATCATTAAATCCGTCTCGACGAGATCTTCAAAACTAGACCCCATGTTGATACGTTTCGATGATTTTTTTTTTTGCCCAGAAGTTGCCATGATGTTTACACTATAGTTGTCATAGTGCTTAAACTAAAGTTGCCATGTGGCATTTTTAGTTTGTAGATCATGGCAATTTTATTTTTTTATGATGGCAATTACAGTACTTTGACCATGAAAATATTTTTTTATTGAACCATGGCAATTTTAAGTGCATGTATCATGACAATTTTAGTTTATGGTGCATGGCAGGTCTAGTTTCTTAATCTCCGTTTTATAATATGTTAAAATTTATTTTTAAATGTAAAAGAAAATAGTTGAAACATATCATGACAACTTCAGTGTAAATATCATGGCAATTCATGTGCAATAGACATGGCAACTATTGACAAAAAAAATTCGCCGAAATATATCAGTATGAGATCTAGTTTTGAAGATCCCGTCGCGAGGGATTTAATGGTGAAAACGGATCTTCAATCGGATTTTTCATTTAAGAGATAAAACATTTTAAAAACTGAAAATTCAAAAAGATTCTCGCATGCATGCATGCGATGACGTGGCAATCTATTTGCATTAGAGACGTGTGGTAGTTATCGACGTCCATTAAAATTATACCTCTCTCGCAAGGCGATTAGGAAAATCCTTCCTCCCCTCGATCTCCACCGACGAGAGCGTAGATTCGCCTGCCGCTCCGGCGGTCGGTGACGGAGAGAGGATTTCGGGTGCCTCGGATCCGGTTAGTGGATATGTAGGGGTTTTGGTCCTTGCAGGGGCGGCGTTTAGACGGATGGCGGCGCTTCTTCTTCGAGTCGATCTTCCGGGTTTCGATCCTTCACAAGTTTGTCCGTTGAGACGGATTAGACGGAGCTCCGGCGTAGATTCCTGCCAGCTCCTCGGGGCAGCGAGGTTAAAATTTCTTGCCGTGCGTACGCAACGGTGATATTTGGTGTCAGGTTCTTCAGATCGATTCAAGGATTCAATGACGACGACTGCGACTCCGGGGCGTTGGTCCTTATGAGCATGTGCACGAAGACTTTCCGACTGTCATCAACAAGGTCAACCAGGCTCCGGTATGAGAGTGATGACAACGGCGCGTTGGCGGCTCATTCTGGCGGTGGCAATGAGGTGGTCCATGAACCTTGATATAATTTTTATTATGTTTGAGGTGTTTTGCACTTTCGATAAATCTTTATAATAGATCTAATACTTTTCGCAAAAAGTATATTAGAGGGACCGAAACTTAAAATTATATTATCAAGTTAACTTTTTTGACTTGATGGATACAACATTTATTCTCTGGATATACCCCCTCCGTTCCTAAATATAAATATAGGTTTTTTTCAGAGATTCCAATATAAACCACACACAGAGCAAAATAAGTAAATCTACGCTCTAAACTATGTCTATATACATCCGTATGTAGTCTGTACCGAAATCTCTAAAAATACTTATATTTAGAAACGAGGGAGTAGTATATAAGGTTTCGGATAGTTTAGTGATCAATATTAGATTGCAAATTGAAATGTACTACTTGTAAAATTTGTTCAGTTATGTTAAATAGGGTGATGTGTAGTAGTACGTGAACATTTTTGTCGAATTACTTGGATGCCTTAACGAAAGAAATTTTTTATTTCGTCTACTGATGTTACTTCAATCTATAATCATAAGTTTTGCAATATAAAACGTGAACCTAAAGAGCAGTATGTTGAATTAAATATACTTTTATTAGATATCGTATTATATTACCCCCTATGTAAATTAATGTAAGATGTTTTTGTAGTTCAAATCTGATAATTTAATTGTGAAGGTTTAACCATTGATAAACATTTTGATAAGTATATACAACTATTGATTTGGTATACTGACTAATTTTATCTTTTAGTGATATATAAAGATGTCGTCTAAGTCAAGTTATTCGGCAAGTGGAACATCAAAATCTAGCAATTCAGATATTACTACACGGAAGGAGATGGCTCAAGCAGAAAATGAGGATGAAAATGTAATTCTGAATTTAGATTGAAGGTAGACCATGTTCATGCAATTTTGAATAGGTTTACGGATTACATAAAAAATATGCTTTGGAAAATCAAATTTGATGGGTTGCTGAAGTTCCCTGAAATAAAAAAAATACACCTTAAGTTTAGTACATTTCTTTTAAGTGCAATAAGTGTGAAGTATCGATGCATTAAAATATCTTAAAATAGGAAACTGAAATTCTATTCTAGAGATATGCACAAAGTTTTTGGTATTCCGTCTGGACCAAGAGACATTGATGGTGTTGATAGTCAGACAACTGCTGCTTCTATTGATTCCTTGAAGGGTAATATATGTGTGGTTGGGAATGATTCTCACATATCAAAGCAAGCATGAAAAGAATTAGCCAGATGTATAGCAGAGTTATCAAGTGAAGTTGAGAAGGCATGCTTTAAGGTGGTCTATATGAAATTTATTATGGGTCATTTGGTAACACTTTCTTCCAAACATGACTACACACTATGTATGCAAAAGTTCTACACTGATAATCAAGTACAAATTGTACTGAGGAGACATAATAATTTGCCTAGGATTGCAAACTCCGATAAGAGACGCGTAAATCTTATGATTTCCTCTTGCAAGAAAACACTAAATGGTGTAGCAATGTATGATGTGTGCATGCCATGTATTCCATTGTCGAATTAGTTGTCCAACTTAAATTTTATCAAAAGTAATATACAACTATCTTGTTGTACTTGCTTATAGATTGAAATAGCAAAACCTATATGCTATTTGAGGAGTATGATTGATAGGAGATCATACAACTTTCTTGTTGAAAAGTTTGAAAGAACAATGGTTGCCCGAAAAACACAATCAATTGGATTTTTCAATAACATTATGTCAGAGGGTTCATTGAAGAATAATGGAAGTATAAAAAACTTTGAAGTTGTTTGAAAGAATGTGCAATTTTATTACCTTCGACAAGTCCACAATGTATCTTGAATGAAACATTCAGTAATCACATAAGATATAACCCGCAAACTGTAATTTTTTTTATACTTTACATTTTCAAAATTTAATTTATTTAGATGATAGATCTATACTATATTTGAAGGTGAGACATTCTGTGACTCGAGAATTCAAACTAAGGCATGCTAAAAAATGTGAATGGAATATTAAGAAGAATGGTATAATTAGAGAAGGTATTGAATTTATAGACAAAGTCTTCTCGTTGTTAATTCAAAATTGCATGTGTTGCACTCATAGAGGGTTAAGTCCGTGCTTACTTCAGAGAGCAAAACGTCGACATGTATTGGGGGGAAACTTGGTGTTATGTATTCTTGTTCGATTTTAAATAATTGTTATTAGTTATTTTACCTTACTTTATTTTTGCAGGTAATCCAATTCCGCCAAGCATTGTAAAAGAGGTTCATACTCTCAGTAGTGTTCATACAAGATCAGAAGGTAATATTTGTTTCAATCACGTTTTTGTTCCCTCTATTACTATAATTGTCACATCTCAGGATTTTCAATTCTTGGAATGTGAATAACTAAAATAAGGTTCATTAATTTAAAAAAATTGTTTGTGATTGCGTGATCTTAGCTAGTTCTCCCTATGAGTTAACTGATTTGATTGTCATTTGTGGATCATTTTTTGAGAATTATTCACAACCACAAATCATTTAGGGATTATTTATAAAGTGGGTTTTTATCATTTATGCCACAAGTTGTGTCTCACTACTCACTTTTGCCATTAGAAGTTACAACTACTCAAAAATGCCATCGATCCATGAGATGCTTGCTCAAAAATGCCATTAGATATCTAAAAAATGCCATCATTACGTTAGATGTTTTCTCAAAAATGCCATTAGACATTGTTATTTTCACGTCAAACCCGTTGACCTTGTTATATGACAAAAATAAGCCTAGACCCACATGTCGGTCTCTCTATCTCACAATGATAAGTGTGGCCCCACTTGTCAGGAGTAACCAAGCGAATAATTTTACAGGGAAATAAGAACGTTGTCGGGATCAAGTAGGCCCTACACTTTATTGTAGTGAGATAGAGGGAGAGATAGCATGTTGGTCCATAGGTATTTATGTCATTATAACATGGCAAAAAGATTTGAGATCACAATAATGGTGTCCAATGGCATTTTTGAGCATGTGTCTAACAAAGTGATGACATTTTTGAGTGGATGCAATTCGCAGTGGCAAAATTGAGTAGTGGGACACAACCGGTGGCATAAATGATAAAAACCCATTTATAAATGGAAAAATAGTGCTAAAAAATTACGTGTGACTTCTATTTGATTTTGGGTTGGAAAATAATTCTCGTAAATCCCAAATATTGTTGAAACCCTAAATATAAAATTGGAAATTAAATTGAACACTAAAATTATTTAGGGAATAAAATAATAACCCAAAATAAGGTGACAAATAATTTATTCAATTTGGATGAAATGTAATTTCCTAAGTCTCAAGTAGTCTTTTGGGCCATTGCAATTTTCCTAAAAGAATTTGTAGCAAGTTTGATATTTAATAAAATTTAAATTTAAAAGAGAAAGAAAAAACATCAAACCTAACTATGACTCAGCCCATCTACCCCCCCTCTCTCTCTCTCTCTCTCTCTCTCTCTCGTGTGCAGCGCAACAAGGAGGCCAGACCCAATTCCTAGCTCAACATAGTCCCGCGCCTCCCTTTTCTCTAGGCTTCGAGAGACTTCTAGTTGTGGAGTTCTTCTGGGCTCCTGCGCTTCCCGCGCCTCCCAAGTACTCGGAAGCCCTCTCTTTCTCTTCCTCTGTCTCCCTCCCCCTCTCTCTCCTACACCTCCCAAGTACGGACAAAGTCCTTTTAGGCTTCGAGAGAATTGATCTAGTAGTGGAGTCAGCTTTACTTGTTCCTTAAGTAAAGTTGTCGTGTGAGTTTGAAATCTGACCGTTGTAAATGTGTCGGTTGGCCATTGGTTGGGTTGCATGCCCCGCGTGGTCATTTCACCCTCGATACTGCTCCAGATTGAAGCTACTACTATGTAGCACTTCTATGCACCACTTCCAGTGAAGATCTAATCATCAACTTGGCCAAAGAAAACTCATAGATCGGAAAGCATTACATAGCTATAATAATCACACATAATAAAGTTCAGAAAAGACTCAATTACTTTCAATGAATAATCTGATCATAAACCCACAATTCACTGGATCCCAAAAAACACACTGCAAAAGATTGCATCAAAATCGATCTCCAAAGAGAACATTGTATTGAAGATCAAAAAGAGAGAGGGATGACCATCTAGCTAATTACTATGGACCCATAGGTCTTGTGGGAACTACTCACACATCATCGGTGGTGCAGTAAGGTTGATGTAGAAGCCCTCCGTGACCGACTCCCCCTCCGACATAGTACCCGCAAAGACCTCCAGTTGGGATCATGGAAGAACATATACTTGCGGTGGCTGAAAAGTTGTTCCATTGGTGCTTCTGTTTTTTTTGCAATATTAGAGAATTTATAGTGTTGGAATTAGGTCAAATGGATCCATGAGGGGCCCACAAGATATCAGGGCGCACTCTATTGTCTTGTCGTATCCTCGTAGGTCTTCTGGTCCTCCCCTGAAGCTTCTAGGGTCTCTTCTGGTTCAGTAAAACTCGTCAAAAAGTTCCGTCATGTTTGGACTCCGTTTGGTATAGATTTTGTAAAACAAAAAACAAGCATAAAACAACAATTGGCAGTAGGCACTAGGTTAATAGGTTAGTTCCCAAAAATAATATAAAATTGCATATAAAACATGTAAGATTTATAGTATAATAGCACAAAACAATGAAAAATTGTAGATACGTTGGAGACGTATCATGGTATTCTAGCATCGTCCTTAGTATGATTGGAGATCGAGGCAAGGTACACATTCATTATTAATATGTTTATGCATGTACCATGTTTGCATAAATATTGACACATTACTTATTATGTAGTGCTTGCATGATAACTTGTTAAACCGATGTCATTAAATATATGTTGCATAGACCAATCCATGATAAAATTAGCAAGTGGGCTTATGCTTTGTTGTGTATGATTTTTCTTATTAATATCGAGAATCTATCAAAGGCCAAATCACTGCCAGATTTATTATTGAGCATCGGATTGACGTCATGCATAATATTGATATTAGCCTTGTCTCTCGAGTACTATGGAGATTATGTTTTGATGGTTGAATTCATAGCGATGGCCAAGGTGTTGGTGTTGTTTGTATATCTCCTTATGGTACTATTTTTGAAGCCCCATGCCACTTAGAATATTTTTTGCACAAATAATCAAAGCCGAATATGCATTGTTACTCGGATTGAATATTTTACTTGCTATATGTGCTATACATATTGAGGATTTCAACGATTAATTATTAGTAGTGCTACAAATATCAAAAAAATTATCAATGTTTTGACGAATCACTTATAATTTACCTTGAGGCATGTCTAGATGTAATATCCTCATTGGGTTGCTTTGCTGATCATGGTATTATGTTGGAGAGAGTTGGCACAACAAGCATCGGGCTACTATGTTGATCATGGTATTGCATATATATTGATAATTGATGCTTAGTCTCGTTGACATAGGCAAGGCCGAACTGAAGCCTACCGCTTCGACCACTAATGCATTTTTTATGCAGACAAAAGCAAGGATTGGAGGATTCTCATTGTTGATTATTTACAAGATCCTAGCAAAAGGGTGGATAATATGATTTGGCAGATGGCTTTGCATGCATATCTAAGGAACTTTATGCTCAAATTAACGAAGTTGAGAATGTTTCACCCAAGTTAGCATCAAAAGGTTCACACAAGCAATGGCCGACATATACTTATCGCCCTAAGCAGATATAAAATGGCCGATGGAGTGTTGATATCGTCCTTGGAACAAGCTCTGTGCAAAATGTTTTTCGGTAAACAAGCTTTGCTAAAAAAACAGGGGACATGTATTGACACCAGATTTTGGCATGGTCAAAAACTTAATTAAGATGGCCTCTGATAATCCACAAGTATAGGGGATTGCGACAGTCTTCGAGGGCAGTATTTCACCCAAATTTATTGATTCGACACAAGGGGAGCCAAAGAATATTTATGAGTATTAGCAGTTGAGTTGTCAATTCAACCTCACCTAGAGAACTAAATATTTGCATCAAAGTGTTTAGTAGCTGTAACACCCACGATGCGGCTATATCTCCCACGTGTCGGAGCACGACTTAGAGGCATAACCGCATAGTAGGCATGTTGCAAGAGGGGTAATCTTTACACATCCCATGTACTGAATAAGAAAGGGGTAAAGAGTTGTCTTACAATCGCCACTTCACATAATACATAAATATAGCATTGCATCATCCAGATACAATCAAGGTCCGACTACGGAACCAAATAAAGAAAGACAACCCCTAATGCAATATATCCTCGATCACCCCGACTGGGCTCCACTACTGATCAACTGAAAAACAAAACAACACAACGAACACGAACTTCATCGGGCTCCCACTTGAGCTCGGTTGCGTCACCTGCACGGTTATCATCGGCACCTGCAACTGTTTGAAGTAATCTGTGAGTCACGGGGACTCAGCAATCTCACACCCGCGAGATCAAGACTATTTAAGCTTATGGGTAGGAAAGGGTAGTGAGGTGGAGCTGCAGCAAGCACTAGCTTATATGGTGGCTAACTTACGCAAAAGAGAGCGAGAAGAGAAGCAAGGCACGGTCGTGAACTAGAAGTGATCAAGAAGTGATCCTGAAACTACTTACGTTCAAACATAACTCCAAAGCCGTGTTCACTTCCTGGACTCCGCCGGAAAGAGACCATCACGGCTACACATTAGGTTGATGCATTTTAATTAAGTTAAGTGTCAAGTCCTCTACAACCGGACATTAACAAATTCCCATCTGCCCATAACCGCATGCACAACTTTCGAAAGTTCAAAACCCTGCAGGGGTGTCCCAACTTAGCCCATCACAAGCTCTCATGGTCAACGAAGGATATTCCTTCTCCCAGGAAGACCCGATCGGACTCGGAATCCCGGTTACAAGACATTTCGACAATGGTAAAACAAGACCAGCAAGACCGCCCAATGCGCCAACATCCTGATAGGAGCTGCACATATCTCGTTCTCAGGGCAACACTGGATGAACACTACGTACAACTAAAACCAGCCCTCAAGTTTCCCCGAGGTGGCGCCGCAAGTGGCTCTATTTCGGACCAACACTTAGACAAGCACTGGCCCGGGGGGGGGGGGTTAAAATAAAGATGACCCTTGAGTCTGCAAAACCCAAGGGAAGGTGATAGGTTGTTAGTGCAAATGTAAAACCAAGGTTGGGCCTTGCTGGAGGAGTTTTATTCAAGGCGAACTGTCAAGGGGTCCCCATAACACCCAACCGTGTAAGGAACGCAAAATCAAGGAACATAACACCGATATGACGGAAACTAGGGCGGCAAGAGTGGAACAAAACACCAGGCATAAGGCCGAGCCTTCCACCCTTTACCAAGCGTATAGATGCATTAAATAATTAAATAAGAAATATGGTGATATCCCAACAAAATATCCATGTTCCAACAAGGAACAAACTCCATCTTCACCTGCAACTAACAATGCTATAAGAGGGGCTGAGCAAAGCGGTAACATAGCCAAACAACGGTTTGCTAGGAAAGGTGGGTTAGAGGCTTGACATGGCAATATGGGGGGCATGATATAGCAAGTGGTAGGTATCGCGGCATAGCAAAAGAGCGAGCAACTAGCAAGCAAAGATAGAAGTGATTTCGAGGGTATGGTCATATTGCCTGAGATCCCGCAAGGAAGAAGAACGAGTCCATGAAGAAGACAAACGAACGTAGTCGAACAGATCCTCACAAACGCGGCGTTGTCGGAACCAACCCGAAGAAGCAACATCGGAAAGAAGCAAACCACATAGTAAACAATCAACACATCAACATGGCATGATGTACAACCAAGTATGATGCATGTCCGGTGTCATGATACATGGCATGGCAAAGTGCACAAGCAAAACTACAAGTTAAGTGGAGCTCAATATGCAACGAGTTCATATTGACGGAACACCACATGACTTATTTAGTTCGATCTCGTTTATGTACCCAACAATATTAAATGTTCTTAAACATGGCAAGGGTTGGAGCAAAAGAAAACCACCTATCTAGGCAAGTTTAAATGAGCCCGGAACAACAAACAACAAGTCCGGAAACTCCTCATGAGCATATTTTATATTTGGTACTGTTCTGCCCTAAACATAAATTTAGAGTTGTTGAACATGCAAAGTAAGGTCACCATGTTAATCTAGGCATTTTTCTACCCCATTTACATATAAAGTTCATTAAAATCCAAGCTACGGTTATTAAGTTATGGATTAAGGCATTTTAACATGGCATAAGGACAAAATTACACAAACAGCATTTTAAATATTTTAAAAAAGATGAAAGTTGGATATTATTAAACTAGACAAAATTCTAGACATTTTACATATAAAGTTTGTTTTAATCCGATGCACGTTTAATTAGTTAGGATATGCATGAAGTGCAAGGGTGTTCCTGCAAAACTGGCAATTCTCAGGATAAATAGCAAATTCGGTCGCGAAAAAAACAGGCACTCGGGCCGAATCTAGCTGGCCCAACAATGGAAAAAAGGGGCTCAGGGGTGGCCTCACCATGGGCCGAGCCCAGTCAGTGAGGAGGCCAAGGCAGGCGGGGGGGGGGGGGGGGGGGGGGGGGGGGGGGGGGGGGGGGGGGGGGGGGGGGGGGGGGGGGGGGGGGGGGGGGGGGGGGGGGGATCGAGCGAGCGAAGCAGGGGAAGGGTCAACACCGGATGCACGACTGCAGCCTCCTCCTTTCGACAAAAAGGCATGAGTGGGACTTGGCGGCGCCAGGCGACGGGGATCCGGTCGGGACGATGTTCTCTGGCGAGGCAAGGCCCGGCGGGAGTCGCGGGCTCCAGATCCAGCGCTGGGCGAGCTGGAGGAGGTCGGCGCGGCGGGGCGCTGCACTTGCCGATGCAGATGGCAGAAGCACGGCGGCGCTGGCATCGAGTACATGGCGCGGCGGGGCGACGACGAGTCTTGGCGGGAACGGTTCGAGGAGCTCGAGGACGATGTCGTCCGGGCGCGGGAGGCGAGGATGGCCAACGCAAACTCCTCTGGGGCTCCCTGTTGCACGACCAGCAGCGCAAGTGAGAGATGGAGGAGAGAAAGAAGAGGAAGGGAGAGGCAGGGGCGCAGGGGTCCTGCTACAGGTGGTCGCCGACGATGGGAAGGTCCTCGCCTGACGACGGCGGGGCTGCTGCTTGCTCTGGGTGAGCGGCTGGATGTGGGCATGTGGCTGGAGGCGACGCTGGATGCCTGGGCCTGGGGTAGAGGTAGAGGAGACGGGGAAAACGAGGTGGATCTCGCGGCTGGTGCCGGGAATGATGGGACAACCTCCCTAGGATCTAGGGTTGAATAGGTTTTTGACTAGGGACTAATCTGGTCCTTCGATCATAATCGAATGGACGAGAAAAGTAGGTTAGGGAGTCCAATAAAGAAAACGGTAATGTTTTATAGATGTTTGGGGATGATCCGGATCCAACGGTGACGACTGCCCGAGTTGGGTCCGGGGAAATTTCGGACGCGCACGAGAGGGGGTTTGTGCACTGAGCAAAGAGGGGTTTTCGGACCGTGCGATCGCATCGGACGGCTCTGGATGTGAAGAGGGGTAGGTGGATGGACTAGGTGGGATGTGGCGAGGCTAAGAGGAGAGAAGAGAGAGAGGGCCCGGCAGCAGTTTTCGGAGACCGAAAACGTCCGACGTTAGACCGGCAGCGGTGCCGCTATAGTTATCCGTTGAGGCGTCAAACGGACTCCGAATGCAATGAAACTTGACAGGTGACCTACTAACAACATAACAACACCGCATGCCAACTTTCAACCCATTCCGAGAACATTTTCCGGCCACTTATAAAATAATATTTCGGATGTGCCACGGGCGCGTGCAAGTGTGTCTGGGCTCAGAATGGACAACGGGCGGAACTGGGGGAACCCGGACGAATGCAAGTTTCAAAAAAACATGATGATGCAATGCGGATGATGACATGGCAAGATGCAACACACAAGCGAATGACATGGCAATGTCGGTGAATAACTGGGAGACACCTGGCGCAACGGTCTCGGGGCGTCACAACACTCCACCACTACGAGAGGATCTCGTCCCGAGATCTAGGATGGCACCGGAGAGAAACGGGAGAGGAAGAGTAGAGGTAAAACTAAGTTGCTTCTTTGACAAACGAGTGAAACCATGAACCTTGCGAGGTTGAACAATCTGAAAGAAATAATACAACGAAGATGAGCAAAGTCGAAAACACTCCGATACAAAAGAGGAACAAGGAACATCACGAGAACCTTGTAGGTTTAAAGACATAAGAAAAAGGGTACAATGGATAAGAAGTACAAGCAAGCACTCCGGTTGAAACGAGGTGTACAAGGAATGATAAAGATCAATTACGACAACACTCGGTTGGAGAAAAAAGGTAAGGAATATGAGCTTGGCAAAAAGAAAGCACTTGGATGAGAGTCCGGTTAGAAGAGGAATGATAGACACAACACTCCGGTTAAAACAAGATAGAGAAGGAATAAGAATGATATAATTTGGACAGCACTCCAACTGAAAATGGAAGGAATTAACGAGAACTTGACAAGATGAGAGTATGCTTGATGAAATCAACAACACACTGCCTTCGGAACTATTGAAAGAATGGCACAAGGGGTAAGAAAGATTTCAGACAGCACTCCGGTTGAGAAGGGAGGTAAATCTTCATAAGATGAGAGAACTTGAATGAAGGACACGACACTCCAGTTGAATGGAAAAGCAAAAGGAAAGAACATGATCTTTGACAAAATGGGGTGATGGATCGAAGTGTGCAACATCATAATGCCTCCGGAAGAAATAATAGAAGATAGATCATTGGAATTAAATTATGGAGAAGAAAATGATAACTCTTCCCACAAATGAATTTGAAAGAAACATCCTTACGAATAAGGCTTGAACGAAGTTGTTGAAAAATCAACAACGAAAACAATAAGCTGCTTGTGGGCTTATGAAAACATCTGAAAACTTGAGGTGAAATTCTGCCATAAATGGAAACAAGATTGGATTGATATGAACAAGGAGACAAGAAACTTATTTCACCGTGAGGATAAATGAAGAACTTGGGTCATTTATGAGCACCATAAATAGCAACAATCCTTAGGGAAAGGTTTAGGTGAAATATAACCCAAGATAACTCCAATGAAGAGATTGATGGATTTAAAATATCTCATTCTTGCCAACATGTGAATCATGAAACACGAAGGAGAATTATCAAGAACGACATAACACCACCTGAAAAGATAAGATAGAAAGACTCTCACTTTGGGATGCAGGAAGAAGAATGCTTGAACTCCTCTGAAAAGAATCTCGATGAACACTCCAAGAAGGAATTAAATCCTTGCTGAACCATCATGTAGAACCTCCATGAAGAACTCCGGTAATAAAAGAATGATCCAAAAGAATTGAAGGATGAAAAGAATAAGATTGAAGCCTTGCAATGATTAGATAAATGTTCGTGGTGATATAGGTGAGAGATCTTGGAACTCCGGGAAAAGTATGAAGCACTTGAACCGAGAATGTGATATGATGAACCACTCCGGAAAGCAAGAATTGAATTTACTCGGCGAAACAAGAATAAGAATTACATTATGCTTATCCATCATCAATTTAATTGATGACAAGCAATGGATTTGGCATACTATTTATTCTCGTAGAAAGGATTAAGATAGATATTGCGCCAACTTGGGAAGGTCTTCAATGAACCACCGGTAGAATTTGAAAAGCACGAACGCATTGATATGATACACGAAGGAAGAAGAATCTTGGAAGAACCACCGTAAGAATTTAAAACGAATGAAGAAAAGATAGCGAAACACCGGGAAGAATTAGGAAATGAACGAAGATACAAGAGAGTATTTGATACAAGAGAACGAATAGATCACGAGCTGCTTAGAGAATATTTGAATGATGCACCGGTAAGATTTTGAGAATGAGAGCTGAAGGCTGGAATGAATAATTCTTCTGAAATGATGGGCTCCGGAGGAAAGAAATGAAAACAACTCATGAAATGCTCCGGATGGATGAAAAGAATTCTCACAATCAAAACAATTATGAGAGGATGACATCACACTTGAACTGAGAATCCTCGAGAGAAGGCACAAGATTTAGAGGAAACACTTCTTCGGTCTTCAAATCCGAGAATGACGACGAGAAACACCACCAAGAATAGTTGAAACACTCCGGAATGACTAAAAGAAAGGTTGAACCAATGATGAAAAGAATGTGAAAGATCTTGGAGAAGGCATTTGACTGAAGATAACTCATTCTTATGTCAAACTTGGAAAAGAATTTGAGAGTAACTCCGGGAAAATTAGAAGATTCAGGTAAGATCCTGGAAAAAGACCTGTGGGTTAGGGCCCACTCAAAAGATACACCGTTGAAGAGATTTAAAATATAGATTGCGCCGGTTGAATTAAATGGCTTGAATAATATTACAACCTCGAAATAGGTTGAGCGGATCTTGAATGAAAACACGAGCCTTCTGAGATATCTTCAGCACTCCGGAACAAATGAACAGTGAGAGATGAACGATTAAAAGGTGCACCGGTAAGAGAAAACATTTAAAACGAGGAAAGGATATGATCAACAAAACTTGAATTGAATCCTCCGGAGAAGAAAGAGAATGAAGAATGATGAAATTGAAAGCTCCACTAGAATCTTCATGAGAATCACCGGATAAGAACATTGACGGAAAAGAATGGAGATACTTCGCATCAATAAAAAAATAATTGATTAAAAAATCTCAAACCTTGAAAAAAAAAGGGGGGGGGGGGGGGAAAAACAAAGACAACTTGGGACGAATGAAACAAACACCGATGATAAAACTTAGAATTGATCTTGCGAATGTTGAAATGAACGGATCCACTTGAAAAGAAACACGCCGGTTGAAAATGATTGACATGACAATCTCGATTATCATGAAGGATTGGTATTCACATCAGAGTATGAGAACACCATTTAGGAAAGGTATGGAATCAACACTTAACATTGAAGCAACTCGAATACCAAAAAGAAACAAAGGATTGGCTTGCAGCATAAGCCGGAACAAACATATGATAGAGATTTCGTCCGAAGTTTTCGTGGTGGGGCCCACACGGGCTCAATCGTACATCACCATCATGTACAAAGCAGCGCACATGACATACGAAGCGTCCCCGAGTCAGCATAGCCAAGGACTCTTTAAGACACAACGAGACCACTGTAAAACCAACCTGGATAGGCGGACCACTAGACGTCGAACCCCAATTTCATAGCATGCATCTGTCAGAAAGATATCCTAGGAGCTACTTGAATTCCCACTTATAAACTCCCGAAACTTTCTGGTTATGCAATCAGGTGTTGGGGATACAAGGGAAGCATAATATCTCACCCAAAACTAGCAAATCCTACATCCAGCTGTATCCATCCTTCAACACATAACCAAGAAACCTTCGGAAATCATACCTCAACCTTCGAAAAGCATCCGTTATACGAGTTATGGCGATACTCCCGAACTCCCGCCCCAGTACTGGGTGGCGTCGAGGTTATCTCACCAACAACTGCATAAAAGAGATTTTCGATGTCGGCGAAGCTCAGGTATTTCAGAACTGCAATGATAAAATTGTGACGACAACACCTCGGAGCTCAACTCCCCGAGACACTACCACAACCCCTAAATGTCAGGAGGCACCAAGAACAATGTTCTCATCACAAAACCATCGGAACGATTCCAAGATACCCGCGTGATCCAAAAAAAAATTCGTGAAATTTGAGGAGAGAAGAGTCAAAACTCTACGTCAGGAGGCCTCACCAGAGCGACGAAGGGACTGAGGAGTAAAAATAATCCTACTCTCTGATATATATAGTCCTATAAGACTCAAAATATTTTTCTAGACTCAACAACGCCGGTGATTCGATCAAGCAGGGGGCGCCTAAGTCGAGGAAGGCTCTGATACCAACTTGTAACACCCACGATGCTGTAACACCCACGATGCGGCTATATCTCCCACGTGTCGGAGCACGACTTAGAGGCATAACCGCATAGTAGGCATGTCGCAAGAGGGGTAATCTTTACACATCCCATGTACTGAATAAGAAAGGGATAAAGAGTTGGCTTACAATCGCCACTTCACACAATACATAAATATAACATTACATCATCCAGAATACAATCAAGGTCCGACTACGGAACCAAATAAAGAAAGACAACCCCTAATGCATAGATCCCCGATCGCCCCGACTGGGCTCCACTACTGATCAACTGAAAAACGAAACAACACAACGAACACGATCTTCATCGAGCTCCTCCTTGAGCTCGGTTGCGTCACCTGCACGGTTATCATCGGCACCTGCAACTGTTTGAAGTAATCTGTGAGTCACGGGGACTCAGCAATCTCACACCCGCGAGATCAAGACTATTTAAGCTTATGGGTAGGAAAAGGTAGTGAGGTGGAGCTGCAGCAAGCACTAGCATATATGGTGGCTAACTTACGCAAAAGAGAGCGAGAAGAGAAGCAAAGCACGGTCGTGAACTAGAAGTGATCAAGAAGTGATCCTGAAACTACTTACGTTCAAGCATAACTCCAAAGCCGTGTTCACTTCCCGGACTCCGCGGAAAGAGACCATCACGGCTACACACGCGGTTGATGCATTTTAATTAAGTTAAGTGTCAAGTTCTCTACAACCGGACATTAACAAATTCCCATCTGCCCATAACCGCGGGCACGGCTTTCGAAAAGTTCAAAACCCTGCAGGGGTGTCCCAACTTAGCCCATCACAAGCTCTCACGGTCAACGAAGGATATTCCTTCTCCCAGGAAGACCCGATCAGACTCGGAATCCCGGTTACAAGACATTTCGACAATGGTAAAACAAGACCAGCAACCGCCCGATGCGCCGACATCATGATAGGAGCTGCACATATCTCGTTCTCAGGGCAACACCGGATGAACACTACGTACAGCTAAAACCAGCCCTCAAGTTTCCCCGAGGTGGCGCGCAAGTGGCTCTTTTCGGACCAACACTTAGACAGAAGCACTGGCCCGGGGGGTTAAAATAAAGATGACCCTTGAGTCTGCAGAACCCAAGGGAAGGTGATAGGTTGCAAATGTAAAACCAAGGTTGGGCCTTGCTGGAGGAGTTTTATTCAAGGCGAACTGTCAAGGGGTTCCCATATAACCCAACCGCGTAAGGAACGCAAAATCAAGGAACATAACACCGGTATGACGGAAACTAGGGCGGCAAGAGTGGAACAAAACACCAGGCATAAGGCCGAGCCTTCCACCCTTTACCAAGTATATAGATGCATTAATATAAATAAGAGATATTGTGATATCCCAACAAATATCCATGTTCCAACAAGGAACAAACTCCATCTTCACCTGCAACCTTCACCTGCAACTAACAACGCTATAAGAGGGGCTGAGCAAAGCGGTAACATAGCCAAACAACGGTTTGCTAGGAAAGGTGGGTTAGAGGCTTGACATGGCAATATGGGGGGCATGATATAGCAAGTGGTAGGTATCGCGGCATAGCAAAAGAGCGAGCAACTAGCAAGCAAAGATAGAAGTGATTTCGAGGGTATGGTCATCTTGCCTGAGATCCCGCAAGGAAGAAGAACGAGTCCATGAAGAAGACAAACTGACGTAGTCGAACGGATCCTCACAAATGCGGCGTTATCGGAACCAACCTGAAGAAGCAACACTGGAAAGAAGCAAACCACATAGTAAACAATCAACACATCAACATGGCATGATGCACAACCAAGTATGATGCATGTCCGGTTTCATGATACATGGCATGGCAAAGTGCACAAGCAAAACTACAAGTTAAGTGGAGCTCAATATGCAACGAGTTGCATATTGACGGAACACCACATGACTTATTTAGTTCGATCTCGTTATGTACCCAACAATATTAAATGTTCTTAAACACGGCAAGGGTTGGAGCAAAAGAAAACCACCTATCTAGGCAAGTTTAAATGAGGCCGGAACAACAAACAACAAGTCTGGAAAGTCCTCATGAGCATATTTTAGATTTGGTACTGTTCTGCCCTAAACATAAATTTAGATTTTGTTGAACATGCAAAGTAAGGTCACCATGTTAATCTAGGCATTTTTCTACCCCATTTAGATATAAAGTTTATTAAATCCCTTATTAAGTTATGGATTAAGGCATTTTAACATGGCATAAGGACAAAATTACACAAACAACATTTTAAACATTTTAAACATAGATGAAAGTTGGATATTATTAAACTAGACAAAATTCTAGACATTTTACATATAAAGTTTGTTTTAATCCGATGCATGGTTAATTAGTTAGGATATGCATGAAGTGCAAGGGTGTTCCTGCAAAACTGGCAATTCTCAGGATAAATAGCAAATTCGGTCGCGAAAAAAATAGCACTCGGGCCGAATCTAGCTGGCCCAACAATGGAAAAGGGGCTCAGGGGTGGCCTCACCATGGGCCGAGCCCAGTCAGTGAGGAGGCCAAGGCAGGCCGGGCCTTGGAGCGGGCGCGGCTGGATCCCGCGAGCGGACACGCTCCTCTCTGGTCAACACAGGGGGGGGGGGATCGAGCGAGCGAAGCAGGGGAAGGGTCAACACCGGATGCACGACTGCAGCCTCCTCCTCTCGACAAAAAGGCAGGAGCGGGACTTGGCGGCGCGAGGCGACGGGGATCCGGTCGGGACGGCGTTCTCCGGCGAGGCAAGGTCCGGCGGGAGTCGCGGGCTCCAGATCCAGCGCTGGGGCGAGCTGCAGGAGGTTGGCGCGGCGGGGCGCTGCACTTGCCGACGTGGATGGCAGAAGCACGACGACACTGGCATCGAGTACATGGCGCGGCGGGGCGGCGACGAGTCTTGGCGGGAACGGTTCGAGGAGCTCGAGGACGACGTCGTCCGGGCGCGGGAGGCGAGGATGGCTAGCGCAAACTCCTCTGGGGCTCCCTGTTGCACGACCAGCAGCGTAGGTGAGAGAGGGAGGAGAGAAAGAAGAGGAAGGGAGAGGCAGGGGCGCAGGGGTCCTGCTACAGGTGGTCGCCGGCGACGGGAAGGTCCTCGCCTAACGACGGCGGGGCTGCTGCTTGCTCTGGGTGAGCGGCTGGATGTGGGCATGTGGCTGGAGGCGACGCTGGATGCCTGGGCCTGGGGTTCGAGCAGAGGAGTTCGGTGGGGGGGGGGGTGGATCGATGGGTGGATCGGGAAGGCAGGGGAGTATCCTGATTGGAGCGACGGGGAAAACGAGGTGGATCTCGCGGCTGGCGGCGGGAATGATGGGACAATCTCCCTAGGATCTAGGGTTGTCCACTATAGAAAGCAAATATGTTTTTAACTAGGGACTAATCTGGCCCTTGGATCATAATCGAATGGACGAGAAAATTAGGTTAGGGAGTCCAATAAAGAAAATGGTGATGTTTTGTGGATGTTTGGGGATGATCCGGATCCAACGGTGACGACTGCCCGAGTCGGGTCCGGGGAAGTTTCGGACGCGCACGAGAGGGGGTTTGTGCACTGAGCAAAGAGGGGTTTTCGGACCGTGCGATCGCATCGGACGGCTCCGGATGCGAAGAGGGGTAGGTGGATGGACTAGGTGGGCTGTGGCGAGGCTGAGAGGAGAGAAGAGAGAGAGGGCCCGGCAGCAGTTTTCGGAGACCGAAAACGTCCGACGTTAGACCGGCAGCGGTGCCGCTATAGTTATCCGTTGGGGCGTCAAATGGACTCCGAATGCAATGAAACTTGGCAGGCGACCTACTAAAAACATAACAACACCTCATGCCAACTTTCAACCCATTTTGAGAACATTTTCCAGCCACTTATAAAATAATATTTCAGACGTGCCACGGGCGCGTGCAAGTGTGTCTGGGCTCAGAACGGACAACAGGCGGAACTGAGGGAGCCCGGACGAATGCAAGTTTTGAAAAAACATGATGATGCAATGCGGATGATGACATGGCAAGATGCAACACGCAAGCGAATGACATGGCAACGTCGGCGAATAACTGGGAGACACCTGGCGCAACGGTCTCGGGGCGTCACAGTAGCATAGCAGTATGATAGTTTGATAGCAATGGTAACAATAGCAACAGTAACAGTAGCAGTTTTGCAATGATTGTAAGAGCAACAGCAACGAAAGTAACTTAGCAAAGATCAATATGCGAAAAGTGTAGGCATTGGATCAGTGATGGATATTTGTATTGGATAACATTCATCATGTAACAGTCACAACCTAGAGCAATACACAATAGCTCCAATTCATCAATATCATGTAGGCATGTATTCCGTATATAGTCATACATGCTTATAATAAGAACTTGCATGACATGTTTTGTCCTACCCTCCCGTGACAGCAGGGTCCAAAGGGAAACTAAGGGATATATAGGCCTCCTTTTAACAGAGAACCGGAACATTGCACATGGTGAATACATGAACTCCTCGAATTACAGTCATCCCCGAAGAGTATCCCAACTATTATCACTTTGGGGTCTACAGATCAGAACAATAACAAGTGCATATAATTAACTAGCACATAGGATCAAGAACTCAAATATATTCATGAAAACATAGAGTGTTCAGATCTGAAATCATGGCACTTGGGCCCTAGTGACAAGCATTAGGCATAGCAAAGTCATAGCAACATCAATCTCACAACATAGTGGATACTAGGGATCAAAACCTAACAATTTGACTTGATTATATGACAAATCTCATCCAGCTCCATCACCGTCCAGCAAGCCTAAGAAGGAATTACTCACACCAGGTGGCGATAATCATGGAATTGTTGATGAAGAAGGGTTGGTGATGATGATGGCGATGAATCCCCCTCTCTGGAGCCCCGAACGGACTCCAGATCAGCCCTCCTGATGAAGAATATGAGGTGGCGGCGGCTCCATATCATAAAACGCAATGAAACTTCTTCTCTTATGTTTTTTTTCTCAGGAAGACGATATTTATGGAGTTGAGACTAGGGTCAGCGGAGCCTTGTGGGCCCCATAAGCTAACAGGGCACGCTCCGTTGCCTTATTTTTTTTGCCTATTTTTGGTTTTCCAGGAAATCAGTACCAAACGAAGTGCAAATGCTATGAAACTTTTTGACGATTTTTTTCTGGACAAGAGAGACCCTAGAAGCTTTGGGGGGAGACCACAAGGCAAACAATGAGATATCAAGGCAACAAGGCGCGCCCGTGGGGGGTAGGCGCACCCTGATGCCTTGTGGGCTCCTTGTGCTTCCGTCTGACCTAATTCTACCTTTGTAAATTCTATAAAATTGGGAAACCAACAGAGAGCTACCCAAAATACTTTTTTCGCCGCTGCAAGTTTTTGGTCTTCCGATATCCCATCTGGAGGCCTTTTCCGGTACTCTGTCGGAGGGGGAATCGATCACGAAGGGCTTCTACATCAACCTTGCTGCCCTTCCGATGATGTGTGAGTAGTTTATCACATACCTACGAGTCCATAGCTAGTAGTGATAACCCACAAGTATAGGGGATCACAACAGTTTTCGAGGATAGAGTATTCAACCCAAATTTATTAATTCGACACAACGGGAGCCAAAAAATATTTGCAAGTATTAGCAGTTGAGTTATCAATTCAACCACACCTATAAGACTTAATATCTGCAACAAAGTGATCAGTAGCAAAGTAGTATGATAGTAACGGTAACAGTGGCAATAGTAACAATAGCAGTTTTGTAGTGATTGTAACAGTTATAACCTAGAGCGACACAGAACTAGCTCCAATTCATCAATGTAATGTAGGCATGTATTCCATATACAGTCATACGTGCTTATGTAAAAGAACTTGCATGACATCTTTTGTCCTACCCTCCCGTGGCAGCGGGATCCATAAAGGAAACTAAGGGATATTAAGGCCTCCTTTTAATAGAGAACCAGAACAGAGCATTAGCACTTAGTGAATACATGAACTCCTCAAACTATGGTAATCACTAGAAAGAATCCAATTATTGTCACCTTGGGGTATGCGGATCATAAATCGTAAAAGGTGCATATCACTTGCAAGATAGGATCAAGAACACAAATATATTCATGAAAACATAATAGGTTCAGATATGAAATCATGGCACTTGGGCCCTAGTGACAAGCATTAAGCATAGCAAAGTCATAGCAACATCAATCTCAGAACATAGTGAATACTAGGGATCAAGCCCTAACAAAACTAACTCGATTACATGATAGATCTCATCCAACCCATCACCGTCCAGCAAGCCTACGAAGAAATTACTCACTCTCGGTGGTGAGCATCATGAACTTGGCGGTGAAGGAAGGTTATGATGATGATGGCGACAGATTCCACCCTCTGGAGCCTCGAACATACTCCAGATTAGCCCTCCCGATGAAGAACAGTGGGTGGCGGCGGCTCCATATCGTAAAACATGATGAATCCTTCTCTCTGATTTTTTCTTGGTGAATAGGTTTATATGGAGTTGGTGTTAGGGTTGCCAGAGGTCCAGGGGGCCACAAGCTCACCAAGCGCGCCCTGGGGGGTGGGCGTTGTCGAGGTTCTAAGTCTGACAGTAATGTAGGGGGGTAAGTATGGAGAGGCAAGATCTTAGCTATGGAGTAGTTGTAAGCACACGAGGTTTACGAGTTCAGGCCCTTCTCGGAGGAAGTAATAGCCTTACGTCTCGGAGCCCGGAGGCGGTCGACTGGATTATGTGTGTATGAATTACAGGGGTGCGAACCCTTTACACTGAGGAGGGGGGTGGCTTATATAGAGTTCGCCAGACCCCTCCGGCCCTCAGTTATGCAGGGTTTTAAGTACATTAAGGTCGGGCGTTACTGGTAACGCCCCTAATAAAGTGCTATGATGACCATAAAAGCTACTTAATGACCGACCGGTAGCGTGCAGAGTGACTTTAGGTCTCCTGGCCGTCGAGTGGTTGGATCTTGGTCGAGTGATTGCTTCCTGGTCGAGTGTCTTCGAGTCTGTCGAGTGGAACACCTCCAAGTCGATTGAAAGGTGATTTGTTCTAGAGATGTCCTTGGGTAGGGCAGTTAGGACAGGTCCATGACCCTACCCTAGGTACATAGCTTCATCATTAGCCCCCGAATGGATCGAGGTTTGAGTGGGGAAGGAGTTGAGAACTTCTCCGTCGTGCCATGAGCATATCTTGTTTCGGATCAATGAACCTGAGTGACGACAACAACTTCCTTTTCAGTCGCCTTGATCCATTCTTAGTTTTTTGTCGAGTGAGTTTCTTTACTTGAAAAGCTCCGAGTGACGGTGTGGAGGAGATCTTCCGTCTGACAAGTTGTTCTGCTGCCCGCAGATTTCGCGGGATTCGAATTTTGGGAAGTGCGCGGGACGGGGGAGGCCGTAGTAATCGTATGGGATAGGGCGGAGCCTCCTCGATCTCCGCGCCACCTTTTTCGCCACGTATCGCGCGCGCGAGTGTTGCGGGATTTGATAGGATCGTCCGGGCCTACCAGTCAGCCACTCGGAAGTAACCTCATATAAGGCATCGGACCGGGGTTTCTTGAACAGTGCGTTCTCATTTCCTCTCCTCCTCCTTAGGCTTCTTCGTCGCGCTCGCTCTCGCCCCAGCGCCGCCGCTCCGTACGTGTCTCGCCGGCGAAGATGGGGAAGGAGAAGACGGCGGCTCTGGAGCGGGCGAAGAAGGCGACGGCAAAGGCAAAGGGGAAGGCGACCAGTCGGGGTGGATCTTCCTCACGAGCCGGCCTGCCGAAGGGCTGTATCCAGGGCGACTGGATCCGCTCGACGATCCGCCAAGAAGACCTGGATGACCTAGCCGACAGAGGACTGATCCCCCATGGATCGGCGCGGCTTCCGGGGAAGGAATCCGAGCCGCAACCTCGGGAGGGTGAGCGTGTTCTCCTTGCCACTCACGTCGACCGTGGGTTTTCCTTGCCTCCTCACCCTTTCTTTCGGGGATTTCTGAATTTCTTTGGGGCACAACTCCACCACTTCACTCCCAACACAATCGTGTATCTCGCTGCTTTCGTGTCTTTGTGCGAGAATTTCTTGGGTTGTCGGCCTCACTGGGGTCTTTTCAAGCACATTTTCACCTGTCGTTCTCAGACGGTGAAAAAGGCCAATCCGAGTGATGAGAGAACACAAGTGATTCAGATGTGTGGGGGTCTTGGTGTTTAGATGAGAGGGAAAAGTTCCTTCCCGGCCATGATTCTTCCCGACTCGGTCCGCGGATGGCAGTCGACCTGGTTTTACTGCAAAGACCAGCCGACGCCAGGGCAGTCGACTGGCCTCCCTCCTTTTACCATGGACAGAGTGAGGAAACCCTCCTCTTTGAAGGTGATCCCGGAGGAGAAGGCGCAAGTTAGGGTGCTGGTCGAACGAGTGGTCCAGCTTATCCGCGACGGGGTCACTGGTATGGATCTCTTGGAGGTTTTCCTTCGGCGGCGCATCCAGCCTCTTCAAGCTCGAGACCATCCGATGTGGATGTATTCAGGTCTTGACGTCACCACTCGGATTCACCCGGAGGAGGTCGATGACGACACGCTGGAGGGGTGGCTGTCGGGCATCACCGGAAACAAGGACAACCCCAGGGGAGCCAAGAGAGTTCCTCCATTCGACCAGTCTCATGAACTAGAAAAGGTCCGATTCTAAGCTTTTGATTATAATCTGAATTCACTCGCGCAGCTGTCCATACTGTGTGACTGACTTTATTCTTCCTGCTTTCTTTCAGGCCCTTATCGAAATGTACTTAGTGCCCAACGGAGAGCAAGAGCAAGACCTGGAAGGAGAGGCGAGCGGCAGCGACAGTGGCGAATGGCATTCTGACGGAGAAGGGGACGAAGAAGGCGATGACTCAAGTGACGAAGAAGAAGTCGAGTCGCCTCCTTGCAAGGAGAGGCGATCCAAGCTTGACCAAGAACGACCGAGCACCCGTGGAAAGGCGATTGCTCAGACTAGTCAGTCTTCAAAGCGTCCTCGGACATCTTCACCAACCCCAACTGAAAAAGCATCAAAGCATCCCAAAGTTGCAGAGCAGAAGCCTCGGAAGGCGCTGACGAAGATTAAGATTGACATCCCCGTCGCTTCTGCGTGAGTGTCTCCCTTTGTATTCACTCGACGCTCCGTGTTGTTTATTTTTTCTTGATTTAACCAGACGAACTTTGCAACCGGCAACGTTGCTACTTCCAGGACCTCAGATTACAGGGATGAGGATGAGGTAATGGAGGATGCAGTCACTTCCAATCTGGGTATGAATTTTGTCATTCTGTCTTTACTTGGCCGACTCAACTGCAATGTGTACCATTGGGTGATGTGATTTTGGCGATTGATCTTTGAACAGCTCCTAACATTATTGACCTCCCTGACGATGATGACGAAGAGCCCGAGAGGCCTTTGACGAGGAAAAATAGGAAAGCTCCTGTAGGCAAGGTGCCACAGTCGACGCTGATGGTGGAACCAGTCGTTCAGGACGCTGGTGACGTCAATCGGGGTTCTGTTACCTTCGCCGTGCCATTGTCGAGTGCCCTGCCTTCTTCGTCGACTGCTCAAGCTCCTGCCGACCCACCTTCAGTTTTTGCGATCCATCATGTCCCAGAGGACGAAGTGAATGCTGCCAAGGAAGCCATACGCCAGGCGGGCATTATGATGGAGAAGATGAAGGCGGTGCGGGACGCCAGTCAGGCCGCCTATGACGCCAGCTCGGCTCTCCAAAGCAATGTTCAGGTTAGTTGGTCACCGCTTGTTCTGTTAGGATATGCTATATGAAGACTCTCTTTCCGAAAATCTTTGCATTTGTACACCCACTGGGTGCGTCGATTGAATTTTTGGACTAGTGGGGGCACGCTGAGTGCACCCACTGGGTGTAGTCCCCGAGACTACAGTGGACTGCTGGCAGTTGACTGTAGTCTTTGTATTTTGATTCTTTCGCTCGATCTGGTCTGGCCGTGTCGAGTTGCTGTCGTTTTTGGTAGTTTCGCTCTTCCACTCGGTCTGGGCGAGTGGGATCAAAACCGGTGGGGGCACGCCAAGTGCACCCACTGGGTGTAGTCCCCGAGACCGCGATCGACTGTTGGCAGTCGACTGTGGTCTGAGTTCTTCTTTCTTTCTCTTTTTTTACTCCCTGCACTCGACTCCGGCGGGCCGGTCGAGTGGGATCAGAACCGGTGGGGGCACGCAAAGTGCACCCACTGGGTGTAGTCCCCGAGACTATGGTGGGCTGCGGGCAGTCGGTCGTAGTCTTAGTATTTATTGTCTTTGTCGTTTTTCGCTGTAAAATAACTTCCCCTTCCTGATTGCAGAAATCTTGTGATCTTGGAGCTCGCTTTGCTGACTTGGAGAAACAGCAGATCCAGCTAAACCTTGACTTGGAATTGGATCAGCAAAATCTGAAAAAAGCTCAAGACGAGGCCGCTGGTATGGAAGGTAACTGATTGCCGACTAAACTTCAATATATCTCTTTGGTCTCTTGTTTGATTCAATTATTTATTTTGCAGAGAAAATGAAGTTGGCTTTGGACAAGAAGGACTCGGACCTCGCCGCCGCGCAAAAAGCATCCCAAGACAAAACAGTTCTCGCAGAAGAGAAGCTTGCTTCAGTCGGAACGCTTGAAGGAGAGGTGACTAGACTGACATCTTGTCTTAATGAAGCTAACCATGAAGTGACCAGCCTGAAGAAGGATAAGGTCGCCCTAAACAAGAAGTTGGAGTCTGCGATCCGCAAGAGGAATGACACAGAAGCTTATCTGAGGACCCTTGCCAAGAAGCTTTATCTCGTGCTGGGAGGTATTTCTTTTAATCCTACTGTGTTGATGCTTGCCATCGGATTTTGCTCGGTTGATTGAACTGACTTTTGGCTGCAGAACTTTGTCAAGACTTTGATGAAGAAACTGGAAGGGTCGAGACAGGTCTGGACCCTATCGCTTCCCCGGTCTGTGATGAAATTGCGATGAACGTGCTCCGACTAGAGTCCCGTATCGCCAGTGCCACAAGCTACCTCACACGCTTGAAGGAGGTTGTCTCTCAGATCGACTCGACGCTTTGGCCGGGGGCAACGCTTCAGAATGATTTGGAATCTCTGATGAGTCGACTGACCGAGATCCCTGGCCGAGTGCAGGAATGGAAGAAATCCTCCGCCCGGTGTGGTGCTGATGTGGCGCTGTCCCTGGTGCGAGTCCATTGCAAGGAGGCTCGTGAGGACAAGCTAGCTGCGATCAAAGTCGCTAACACCAAAAAGCACGACTTCCAGTCCTTCATGGAGACTTTCATTGCTGCCGCTACCCGGATCACTGATGGGATCGATCTGGACTCGTTCGTGGAGCCTGCCAGCCCTCCTCCGTCCGAGTGAACAATCTTATGAAACTTGGATACGCTTTAAATTTGCCTCGGAATGCCGAGTGGTTTCTGTAACCGTTAAACTCCTTCGGGCATGGTGCCCGAGTACCTTTGATTCGCTGCTTGAAACCTTTTAGTATTTATCTGAACTTGGTTTACCGTTGAATATCTTCATGAATTCTCCGTCGAGTGGAACTCGTTCTTCACTCGAGACAACTTTTGTATTTGTGGCGCAGCTCCAAAGGAGAAGGTAGCAGTCTACCTGCACCTCGTCGTCCTTGTGGGTCGGGATGGAGCACACGTTGTATTTGTGGCGAAGCTCCGAAGGAGAAGGTGGCAGTCGACCTGCACCTCGTCGTCCTTGCGGATTGGGATGGAGCGCACGTTGTATTTGTGGCGAAGCTCCGAAGGAGAAGGTGGCAGTCGACCTGCACCTCGTCATCCTTGCGGATTGGGATGTGTTTCGTACTGAGGCGAGTACTGGACTGCAGCTAAGCCTCCGAGTGGGAGGGTCGCTCTCCACTCGGTAGGATTTTTCAAACTTAGGCGGGTACTGGACTGCAGCTAAGCCCCCGAGTGGGAGGGTCGCTCTCCACTCGGTAGGATTTTTCAAACTTAGGCGAGTACAGGACTGCAGCTAAGCCCCGGAGTGGGAGGGTCGCTCTCCACTCGGTAGGATTTTCAAATACTTAGGCGAGTACTGGACTGCAGCTAAGCCCCCGAGTGGGAGGGTCGCTCCCCACTCGGTAGGATTTTCAAATACTTAGGCGAGTACTGGACTGCAGCTAAGCCCCCGAGTGGGAGGGTCGCTCTCCACTCGGTAGGATTTTCATATACTTAGGCGAGTACTGGACTGCAGCTAAGCCCCCGAGTGGGAGGCTGGCTCACCACTCGGTAGGACTTTCAAACACTTAGGCGAAACGGGTTCGCAGCTAAGCCCCCGAGTGGGAGGGTCGCTCTCCACTCGGTAGGATTTTCAAATACTTAGGCGAGTACTGGACTGCAGCTAAGCCCCCGAGTGGGAGGGTCGCTCTCCACTCGGTAGGATTTTCAAATACTTAGGCGAGTACTGGACTGCAGCTAAGCCCCCGAGTGGGAGGCTGGCTCACCACTCGGTAGGATTTTCAAACACTTAGGCGAAACGGGTTCACAGCTAAGCCCCCGAGTGGGAGGCTGGCTCACCACTCGGTAGGAAATTATTTTTACAAACTTAGGCGAAACAGATTCGCAGCTAAGCCACTCATTGGGGGATTTCTCACGCAAACAAAAACAATAACAATCACTGGAAAATTATAACGCTCTTGTCTTTGATAAATAAACTACAGAAGTTTTTCTTATTACATCTCATCCGAGTGAGAATTCAAGTATAAAAGGGGCGGAGCAACTCCGCATTCCAGGCTCGTGGCTCATCAATCTGGCGATCGACATTATAAAGGTGGTACGCTCCATTGTGGAGGACTCTGGTGACTATGAAGGGGCCTTTCCAAGTAGGAGCGAGTTTGTGTGGTTTCTGTTGATCCACTCGGAGGACCAAGTCTCCTTCTTGGAAGGCTCGACTCTTCACATTTTTGGCATGGAATCGACGCAAGTCTTGCTGATAGATGGTCGATCGGATCATGGCCATTTCTCTTTCTTCTTCCAGGAGGTCGACTGCGTACTGCCGGGCTTGTTCTACTTCATCTTCACAGTAGAGCTCGACTCGGGGTGCGTTGTGAAGTAGGTCACTCGGCAAAACTGCTTCGGCTCCGTAGACTAGAAAGAATGGGGTTCTTCCAGTCGATCGGTTTGGGGTTGTCCTCAATCCCCAAAGAACTGATGGAAGCTCGTCGACCCATGCACCTGCTGCGTGCTTGAGATCACGCATCAGTCGGGGTTTTAGTCCTTTGAGAATTAAGCCGTTTGCTCGTTCCGCTTGTCCATTCGACTGGGGGTGAGCAACTGAAGCGTAGTCGACTTGTGTGCCTTGAGAGGCGTAAAAGGCTCTGAATTTGTCAGAATCGAAGTTTGACCCATTGTCAGTGATGATGTTGTGTGGAACTCCATATCTAAATATCAACTCTCTGATGAAACTGATAGCAGTGCAAGCATCAAGATTCTTGATAGGCTTAGCTTCAATCCATTTGGTGAACTTGTCGACTGCTACTAGCACATGAGTGAAGCCGCTCCTGCCTGTTCTCAGTGGTCCAACCATGTCCAGTCCCCAAACAGCGAAGGGCCAGACGAGTGGAATGGTTTTCAGCGCTGACGCGGGTTTGTGCGACATATTGGAGTAAAACTGACATCCTTCACATTTGTCGACTATCTCTTTCGCCATTTCATTCACCCTTGGCCAGTAGAATCCAACTCGGTATGCTTTAGCCACAATGGTCCGAGAGGACGCATGATGACCACAGGTCCCCGAGTGGATATCATCAAGGATTATCTGACCTTCTTCTGGTGTTATACACTTCTGACTGACTCCAGTCGCGCTTTCTCTATACAACTGTCCCTTTATGATTGTAAAGGCCTTGGACCGACGGACGATCTGTCGAGCCTCTTCTTCGTTCTCTGGGAGTTCTTTCCTTAGGATGTACGTGATGTACGGTACCGTCCAGTCGGGAGTGATGACCAAAACTTCCATGATCAGGTCGACCACAGCTGGAACTTCAACTTCAATCGGATCCGTGGCACTTTTTGGCTGCGGGGCTTCTTCAGTGAAGGGATCCTCCTGAACTGATGGTGTGTGGATGTGTTCCAAAAACACATTGCTGGGAATGGCTTCTCTTTTGGAACCTATTTTCGCCAAATCATCAGCTGCTTGATTTTTCAGTCAGGGTATGTGATGAAGTTCTAACCCTTCGAATTTCTTCTCCAGCTTTCTCACTGCATTGCAATAACCAGTCATGGCCGGACTTCTGACGTCCCACTCCTTCATCACTTGATTAACCACCAAATCTGAGTCGCCATAGACCATGAGGCGACGGACGCCGAGTGAAATGGCCATGCGCAACCCATATAAAAGTGCTTCATATTCTGCTTTGTTATTGGAGGAATCAAAGTGGATTTGAAGAACATATCTGAGCTTATCTCCTCGGGGGAGACCAATACTACCCCGGGACCGGAACCATTCAGCATTTTGGAACCGTCGAAGAACATGGTCCAATGCTCTGAGTGAACCTGAGTCGGCAGTTGTTGTTCAATCCACTCGGCGACGAAATCTGCTATTGCTTGGGACTTGATAGCTTTCTTTGCCTCAAATTTGATATCTAGAGGAAGGAGTTCAATCGCCCATTTTGCCACTCGACCAGTTGCATCTCTGTTGTGCAGGATCTCTGAAAATGCAGCGTCGCTGACGACTGTAATGGAATGATCAGAGAAGTAGTGAGCAACCTTCTTTGTGGTCATATAAATCCCATATACAAGCTTCTGATAATGAGGATATCTTTGCTTCGACGGGGTCAAAACTTCGGAAACATAATATGCTGGGCGCTGAACTTTGAAGGCTTTTCCTTCTTCTTCCCGCTCGACCGTAAGTACCGTACTGACGACTTGTCCCGTGGCTGCGATGTAAAGCAGCAAAGGCTCTTTGCTGATTGGAGCAACAAGCACCGGCTGGGTGGAGAGCAGAGCTTTGAGCTCTGCAAACGCTGCATCAGCTTCAGGAGTCCACTCGAACTTGTCTGACTTCTTCATCAATTGGTAAAGAGGCAATGCCTTTTCACCGAGACGAGAGATGAATCGACTTAAAGCGGCCAAGCAACCAGTAAGCTTCTGGACGTCATGCACTCGCACAGGACGTTTCATCCGGAGTATAGTACTGACTTTTTCTGGATTGGCGTCGATTCCCCGTTCGGAAACGAGAAAACCGAGTAACTTTCCGCCAGGAACTCTGAATGTGCACTTTGATGGATTAAGCTTGATATCATACCTCCTAAGGTTGGCAAAGGTTTCAGCAAGGTCAGTCGGCAGGTCGGAACCCTTCCATGACTTGACCACAATGTCATCCATGTATCCTTCCACATTCCGACTGATT
Organism: Triticum urartu; assembly: GCF_003073215.2. NCBI lineage: Eukaryota > Viridiplantae > Streptophyta > Magnoliopsida > Poales > Poaceae > Triticum > Triticum urartu. The sequence continues at coordinate 458,046,890 of NC_053027.1, forward strand.
TGAGTGAGCAAACACTTCTGAATCATCCTCATGAATGTGGCTCCGGCATTCTTGAGGCCGAATGGCATGGTAACATAACAGAAGCACCCGAATTGAGTGATGAAAGCTGTTTTGATCTCGGCAGGTCCATACAGACAGATCTGATGGTACCCGGAATAGGCGTCTAAAAAAGATAGTCGCTCACATCCCGCAGTCGAGTCGACTATCTGGTCAATGCGGGGAGAGGAAAATGATCTTTCGAGCAGGCCCGATTGATATGTTTAAAGTCAATGCACATGTGAAGTGACTTGTCCTTCTTGGGGACCATGACAACGTTGGCGAGCCACTCGGAGTGGTAAATCTCTCGGATGAACTCCGCTGCTAAGAGCCGAGCCACCTCCTCACCAATAGCCTTTCTCTTCTAGACGGCGGACCGTCGGAGATGTTCTTTGACAGGTTTTACTTTTGAGTCGACTCGTAGGCGGTGCTCAGCCAGCCCCCTGGGAACACCCAGCATGTCAGAAGGCTTCCATGCGAAGATGTCCCAGTTCTCACGGAGGAACTGGATGAGCACTTCTTCCTATTTGGAGTCGAGTGTTGTTGAGATATGAGTCGGAGCAGCACTGGGATCGGTCGGGTGAATGTGAACCGGCTTCGTTTCACCAGACGACTGAAAAGCTGATTCTGTGACGGGCTTCTTGGCTCGCAACAAATCACTCGGGTCTGCAGTCTTCTGGTATTCCTGCAGGTCCACCACTGCCATCTGAGCATCAGCGATCTTTGAGCCTTTCTGAAAACACTCTTCTGCTTTCTTCCAATTGCCTGTAACGGTGATCACACCTTTGGGACCAGGCATCTTCAATTTGAGATACACATAACATGGTCGAGCCATGAAGCGTGCATAAGCTGGCCTGCCCAAAATAGCGTGATAAGCACTCTGGAAATCCACAACTTCAAACGTCAACTTTTCTTTGCGATAATTCTTGGAATCACCGAAAACCACATCAAGATCAATTTGGCCGAGTGACTCAGCCTTCTTCCCAGGAATGACTCCATGGAAACTCATGTTGTTGGTACTGATTCTGGACATCAGAATGCCCATCCCTTTCAATGTCTCAGCATACAGTATGTTCAAACCACTGCCACCATCCATCAAGACTTTGGTCAGTCGAGTGCCTTCAACAACTAGGTCGACCACCAAAGCTTGCCTCCCAGGGGTGGCAATGTGCGTTGGGTGATCGGACTGGTCGAATGTGATGGCAGTCTGAGACCACTTCAGATAACCGGGTGTCGCCGGAGCAACCATATTCACCTCACGGTTGATAACTTTCAGTCGACTTTTGCTTTCAACATCATCAAAAATCAACAAGGTGGAATTGACCTGGGGGTATCCATCATCACTGTCTTCCTTGCACTCAACTTTGTCCGACTCCTTTTCCTTATCTTTGGGTTGTTTGCCCTGGAACTGCTGGATCAAGAGCCGACACTGTCGAGTGGTACGTTTTGGGTAAATGAGCTTACCCTCTTCATCTTTCTTGGTGTGGATGTGACATGGCAAATCCAACACATCATTTTCGTCTTGGTCTTTAACTTTCTTGGGGTTCCAAGGCCCTTTGGGTTTCCCCTTAAACTTTCCTTGAGTTACATCCAAGGCTTCCCCAGGAGCAGCTGGCTCGGCTTTCCGCTTCTGTTTCCGATTGGAATTTCCTCCTCCGGTTTCTTGGGCGACTGACTTGTGCTTGCCACTCCGGAGTCGATCCTCATCTTCACCATTAGCGTACTTGGTGGTAATCTCCATCATCCGATTCAGAGACATGTCTCCAGTTCGACCGAATTTCAGATTCAGTTCTCTGTACTTGACGTCTTCTTTGAAGGCACAGACTGCTTGGTGATCAGGCACATTCTCTAACGTGTGATGTAACGTGATCCATCTCTGGATGTAATCCCTCAAAGTTTCATTCGGCTTCTGTACGCAAGACCGCAGTTCCGTCAGCCCTGCCGGTCGCTTGCATGTTCCTTCAAATGTGGTGACAAACACTCGGGCGAGATCTTCCCAAGTGTAAATGCTGCTGGGTGCTAACTGATTCAGCCACGCTCTGGCCGAGCCCTCCAACATGAGAGGCAGGTGCTTCATGGCCACTTCATCATTGCCACCGCCAATCTGGACAGCCACTCGGTAGTCTTCAAGCCAAGTATCGGGCTTGGACTCACCAGTGAACTTACTGACTCCAGTCGCCAACCTGAAGTTGGGAGGAATCACAGCGGCCCTGATGGCTCTACTAAAGCACTCTGGCCCCGAAACATGTACTCTGCTGCTGGTAGGTGCATCTCTGTCGTGACCTTCTCGGTGAGCTCTGTTCCTGTCGACCAAACCTTGAACGAGAATGGATCTCGCATCAAAGCCTAGTTCCCTAGGGTCGACTGGAATCCTTCGCCCAACATTATGAGGGCGCCTGTCATCCTGCTGTCGAGGCACATACGATCCACTCCTCGGGGGAGGGGTGGGCACTCGACGTCGATCGCCACGATCGAATCGGTGATCATACTGCTCACGGTTCCCGTGCTGATCACGCCGGTCCCCACGTCCCTCATGCCTCAAGGGGAGATCTTGGGCTATGAGCCGACTGGACTGTGTCTGCAGCAATGGATCTGCTATGAACCCTGTTCCGCGACTGAGAAACGGCGGAATTCTGGTCTCCTGCTGCCCGGAGTAACGCTCTGATCTACAACAAGCCTCTGCCAGCTTCTGACTGGGAAGGCTGAATCGACTCTGCTATACGGGCTGCAGCTGCTAAATTGTGAATCGGAGTTCAATATACCCGCGGGGGCAGAAAGAGCTGACGTCGACTGGATTCTGGAACCCGTTGTCCTGCACACTCGTCGAGTGCTCGCTGGAGGTTCTCCAGTCGAGTGCGCTCAGCCAAGTTTGCCAGGCGCGCGTCCTCCAAGGCATGAGCCTCAGGGGTTTCTCCAATGATAGGAGTGTGCAGTACATCCATGTTCCGGCAACGAAGTTCTTCCCTCTGCAGCGACGTGAGAGGCTCGGGGAGATATTCCTCATGGGGATGCGACGGGTCGCCTCCACCTGCGCCTCTGTCGATGCGGGGAAAACCGGGAGGACTGCGCGGTCCATCGACCATCAGAACCTCCGCCACCGGATCACTGCTGTCGCACTCGGATGCGGTCTCTGCGGAGCCAGTCGACAGGTCGAACAGGCCGTAGAGGGATTCGTCGGGCTCAATCGCCGCGACTTGAGGGGTGGCCGACTGGCGTGCCACCGCGTGTCTCACCCACCGCTGAAGTCTCGACCGACCGGAGTGCTTGCGCCGACGGGAAACAAGGAGGGAGGACAACACAGGGGCCGACCGATAATGGGTCAACGGTTGCCGCAAGAGGACGTCACGGACGCACGCGCGAAAGTGCGTTGCCCCACGGATAGGGAGTGCGTCCACGTTGAGCAGAGCCTCCTGAAGCCAAGCGGAGTCGTCGGCGATGAACGTGAGTGCGCCGAGACGGATCTCACTGCCCTCCACCAAAACTCCGCCAGAAACCATGATGATTTGGATCAGAAAAGATCGCAACTCCTCCAACAAATCGCTAGGACACCTGCCCCACGGTGGGCGCCAACTGTCGTGGTTCTAAGTCTGACAGTAATGTAGGGGGGTAAGTATGGAGAGGCAAGATCTTAGCTATGGAGTAGTTGTAAGCACACGAGGTTTATGAGTTCAGGCCCTTCTCGGAGGAAGTAATAGCCTTACGTCTCGGAGCCCGGAGGCGGTCGACTGGATTATGTGTGTATGAATTACAGGGGTGCGAACCCTTTACAAGGAGGGGGTGGCTTATATAGAGTTCGCCAGACCCCTCCGGCCCTCAGTTATGCAGGGTTTTAAGTACATTAAGGTCGGGCGTTACTAGTAACGCCCCTAATAAAGTGCTATGATGACCATAAAAGCTACTTAATGACCAACCGTTAGCGTGCGGAGTGACTTTAGGTCTCCTGGCCGTCGAGTGGTTGGATCTTGGTCGACTGATTGCTTCCTGGTCGAGTGTCTTCGAGTCTGTCGAGTGGAACACCTCCAAGTCAATTGAAAGGTGATTTCTTCTAGAGATGTCCTTGGGTAGGGCAGTTAGGACAGGTCCATGACCCTACCCTAGGTACATAGCTTCATCAGGCGTGCCTCCTGAGCTTGTGGCTCCTGGGTGGCCCCCCTCTGGTATCTTTTTTCGCCAGTGTTTTTTATTTATTCCAAAAATATTCTCCTTAAATTTTCAGGTCAATCCGAGAACTTTGATTTCTGCACAAAAACAACACCATGGCAATTCTGCTGAAAACAACGTTAGTCCGGGTTAGTTCCATTCAAATCATGCAAATTAGAGTCCAAAACAAGAGCAAAAGTGTTTGGAAAAGTAGATACGATGAAGATATATCAAGTAGCTAGATGTCTTCTTCTCTCTCTTTGATCTTCAATGCAATGTTCTCTTCGATGTTCTTGCAGATCTATTCGATGTAATATTCTTTTGCGATGTGTTTGTGGGATCCGATGAACTGTGTGTTTATGATTAGATTATTCATGAATATTAATCAAGTCTTCTATGAATTCTTTTATGCATGATTATTATAGCTTTGTATTTCTCTCCTATCTATCCGCTTGGTTTGGCCAACTAGATTGTTTTATCTTGCAATGGGAGAGGTGCTTTGTAATGGGTTCAATCTCACGGTGCTCAATCCCAGTGATAGAAGGGGACATGACACGTATTTGTATTGTTGCCATTAAGGGTAAATTGACGGGGTTTATTCATATTGGTTGATTTATTTTGTCTACATCATGTCATCTTGCTTAAGGCGTTACTCTGTTTCTCATGAACTTAATACTCTAGATGCATGTTGGATAGCGGTCGATGGGTGGAGTAATAGTAGTATATGCAGGCAGGAGTCGGTCTACTTGTCTCGGACGTGATGCCTTTATACATGAGCATTGCCTTGAATATCATCATAACTATGTGCTTTCTATCAATTGCCCAACAATAATTTGTTTACCCACCATATGCTTTTTGTTCGAGAAAGAAGCATCTAGTGAAAACTATGGCCCCAGGGTCTACCTTTATCATATATTAAATCCAAGAATACCTTACTGCAATTTATTTACCGTTACTTTATTCTGTGTTTTATTTATCTATCTATCACAACCACATTTTATCCTTGCAAATAACTGCCAAGGGGATTGACAACTCCCTTTTTTGAGCAATAAGAACATCAAGAGAGGCCCCTCCTGTTATGTATTAATCATAAGGTGGATATGTACAGGGGGGTTACAAAGCCATTTTGGCTTGAAGGTTGATGAAATTACAAGGCTAGGTTTGGTACAAAAATGTCAAGAAAAATATGCCACCTCAGGGCAACTCTAAATTTCAAAATCTGTAGATCAGATTGAAGAGCTATCTTCCAGTCTTGTAGGGAGGCAGGAATCTTCTCAAAACACAACCTGTTTCTTTGTTTCCATATGTTCCAAGCTGCCAAGATAGAAATTTCCTTGAACAGTTATTGCTGCCAGGTTTGTGCTGCATGGTCAAACATGTCCTGCATCTCCATATTGGTGTCCCAATTTATGTTTATTGATTGCCAACAAGTCCTACTAAATGTGCATGTGAAGAACAGGTGTTTGTTTATTTGTTTCCAGTGGCTCTGAGTTGTAGAGAACGCATGAGTGGTCATCCCCTATGTTGAAGTGTCGTCTGCATAACAAATCTCTGGTGTTGACTCTATCCATGTGCATCAACCAGGAAAACACCTTGTGCTGCATGAGGCATTTAGATTTCCAGATTGTTGTGATGTAGCCAGGAGGCATCAGTTCTCTGAAGAAAAATTTATAGAATTTTTTTGGCTTGAAAGTTGTATCACCCCAGCATGTAATCCTTTCATCCGAGACCAACGGCTCCAGGTTGATCGCCTCCATGTGTGCCTGAAGCATATTATATTCCTGCATGGCCTCCACTAAGATAGGTAGATGGAAGTTGTGTTGGAGGCTAAGGTTGTTGTGAAATTGTGCCAGGGACATGTCTTCCTCCTTGGCAAAGGAGTACATGTGTGCATATGTATTGTGTAATGGGTTTCCATCAGTCCAGACATCCTTCCACAGCAAAATTGTATCTCCAACCATCGGAATACAAACAGTAATGCCCCTGTAAATATCAATCAACGAGAATACATCTCTCCACCAAAAGGATCCACATACTTGCATGGCTTGTGGTGGGTTGTCATTGTAATATTTATCCTACAGGAGCATGACCCAAGGTGTATCCGCTTTGTGCATGAATTTATGAATGAATTTCAGAAGAAGTGCTTGGTTTTGGATCTTTAAGTTTAACACGCCCAATCCTCCTTTCTTTTTCGGATGGCACACCAGGTCCCATGTAGCTAAGGAATGTGTGTGTGGATCTCTGTCAATCACCTTATGCCAAATGCAGTGTATTCTAGCCCGGTCAAATAATTCAATCCGTTTGTCTGGTAGTTTCAGCACACACATGGCAAACGACAGTAAGGATGATGGTGCGGAATTTACATATTGGATCCTGCTGCCATAATTCACCAGATTGTCATTGCAGTGAGTCTTCTTTCAATTCGGTTAACTAGCGGCATAAGCTCTGTCACAGTGGGTCTTGTGGTTCCAAGTGGGAGTCCTGGGTATGGGAAAGGCATCGACCCAACCTCACACCCCAATGCATTTGCCAAATCCTTCGTGATTTCTGTATTGATATTGATATGTATGAGGTGCGACTTGGCGTAATTGATTTTGAGTCCTGTTGCCCGAGCATAGTTGTCAAGCAGACTTTTAATTACTAGAAGTTGTTCATTATCTACGGGCAAAATCAGTAGGTATCGTCCGCATACTGTATCACAGGGTAGTCTTCAGAGAGTGGTTGGTCAATTAGGTGTAGGGACACGACCTCAAACGGTCAAGTCTCTGTGTTTCATTGTCATCCCTGGATCGGTAATGCTAACACACACAGTACTCGAAGGATTTATAACAGAGTAGCAATCACACACTTATTACATCGAATGTCTCAAAAGAGAACTTGTTACAATAAATATGGCTTAAGGCCATCTAAAACGATAACAGCGGAAGACTTGGAAGATAAAGTGAGTCCATCAACTCCAACGGCATAGCTAAGTGCATGACAAACGACCTATCGCGTCTTACTCCTCGTCTGAAAAGTCTGCAACATAATACGTTGCAGCCCGGAAACGGGTCAGCACATGGAATATGCTGGCAATGTAACATAGTAGAGCAATGAATAGATAAATGCTATCACTACATGCATATATGGCTGGTGGAGGCTCAATGGTTATATGGTTTTTGCGAAAAAGCCAATTTTTCCCTACAACAAAGGAATATATTTTATTTAACTATCATGGTAGTTGAAACATTGAGAATGGTACCCCCATCTCAATCCCAATTAAAAGTAATTATCATCCCAAGAAATTAAATTAGAGTGATGAGATACAGTAGGATAATCCAAGTACTAGATTCTCAAGATGTCCATAACCGGGGACACGGCTAACCATGATTAGTTTGTACACTCTGCAGAGGTTTGCTCACTTTTCCCCACAAGACTCGATCTCCTCCATTATATTTCTCGCACTGCATGGTGTTTGAGAAACGGATGACCGAGACACGGTCTTTCAGAAGCATTAACTCTTTACTCCGGGTGGACAGTTACACCTACTTTCCCTCTACATCTGCTAGCCCACCACTGAAAGAGGTCACACAACATACTCAACTATGCTAGAGCCCATAATGGCTTGTGGCTGCACACAGAATTTTATAGCATGAATAACCTTTTGATCCCTTTGAGCCTGGGTGGCGGACCGTAGGAGGATCACACGGTATATCCCCGGGATCTCCTAGGACAAGACTGGTATATCCCCAGGTGCCCAAAACAAGCAATCCACCCAGATGTGTATTAAAGTTGCCACCTTAAGTTGAACCATCAATTAACAATCTCACATCTGTCATGGATACACTCAAACCCAATCCACGTCTACGAGCATAGCATGGCAATATAAGCATAACGTAGAAGTAACTCCTAGGGTTTGATAATAAAACAGGGTAATAGGTTCTACCTTATCATCTACTTCCCAATACCCACAAGTTAATCACATCCTAATCATGCAATGTTTGGGGATTGGAACTAATGCATAAAAACTGGGTATGAAAGAAGTATGATCAATGTGTCACTTGCCTTGCTGATGATCCGCAAAACCTAGAGACTCGTAGTAGCACGCTTCGCACTCTGGGTGTTCTATCGCAAACAAACAATAGCGTACATAAGCAATCAAGCAAAGAAGCACAAGTAAATCTCAAATAAAAAGATCTAACCATAAAGTTCAACTGAAGAACTACGGTTTGCAAAAAGAATCAAATCAAACGGAGCAACGAAACTCAAACTGCGAAAGAAAGAAGATCCGATTACTAATCTGGACTAAAGTCAAATTTCACAGTACCAAAATCTTGTTCAAGTTGGTTAAACGGAAAGAGGGTTTCGAGACGAAGATCTAGGCACTTGAATCGCTTGATTCCGATAACGAGCGAAAAGTTAAACTAAAACTAAGATCAGGGCAGAAATCGCGATCAGAATAATCACGGAAAACCCTGGAATAAGAAAAACTGGCGAACAAGCTAACGAACGAACGTTCGCTGTCTGTGGCTAACGGGTGTACGGCGTCCGTTAAAACGAACGTATGGACGAACGTCCGTTATTTAACCGAACCGAGAAAAACCGAAACAAAACCGGTCTAAACATATTAAAAAAACTAGGGTTTACAAAAAACTGATCGGTTTTTACCTATCCGAAAAAACCAAACGGCGGCCGGATCGGATCGGAACGGCGGCGGCTCCAGCGGACGCGACTGCGGGCGACGGCGGGGAGATGGACGCGGCGTGGGGCGACGCGGGCGGCGGCGAGCGGCGACGGCGGCGGCTGCGGCTGCGGGAGGCGACGAGGCGGGGTGATGGCGGTCGAGGCTGCGGGGCGGCGGCATATAAAGGCGGGGGGGGGGCTTGGGGGAGGGGCAAGGGGAGGCCGGGTCGGCCACGGCGGCCGGCGGCTGCGTGCGGGAGGCGGAGTCCTCCCGGGGTCGGGGTCGGCGCGTGCGGCATGGGCCGGCTGGGCTTTCGGCCCAGTCGGTCCGAAGCAAAAGTTTTTTTTAATAATTTCGATGTGCAGAAAATAAAAGAAAAGATAAACTAAACGGACTCCAAAAATCCTAAAATAATTTTTCCCCGTCCTCTAAAAGTAAGCCGGACAAGGTGAACATTTATTTGGGCCTCTAATGCAATTTTGAAAACACATTTTTTTCCTAATTCAAATAAAATAGCAATAAAACTCCAAATAAAAATACAAATTGATTTTAATATCCCCCCAATATTCATTTATTTTGGAGAAGTCATATTATCTCCTCTCATATATTTTGATATGGAATATTTTTGGGATAAGAATTAATTAAAACGAGGGCGATCCTTGATTCTATATTTGATACAACTCAAATATGACAAACGGTGAAATCCCCAACTCTCTCTGAGGGTCCTTGTGTTGCTTAGAATTTTGAGGATCGCAAAACGAAAATGAAATAAAATATGATATGCATGAATGACCTTTGTATAACATTCCAAATTGAAAATTTGGGATGTTACAAACCTACCCCCCTTAAGATGAATCTCGCCCTCGAGATTCAGGTTGGCTAGAAAATAGGTGCGGGTGGTCTTTGCGTAGATCATCCTCTCGTTCCCAGCTGGCTTCATCCTCGGTATGGTGGCTCCACTAAACTTTGCAAAACTTGATAACCTTACTACGAGTAACTCGGCTAGAAAACTCGAGAATCTTGACAGGTTTCTCCTCATATGTCAAATCACTGTCCAATTGTATTGCTTCCAGAGGCACTGTATCTCTCAGAGGAATATCAGTCATCTTAGCATGGCACTTCTTCAACTGGGAAACGTGAAACACATCATGAACTCCTGACAGTCCTTCGGTTAATTCCAACTTGTAAGCAACCTCTCCCATGCGTTCCAAAACACGGTACGGTCCCACAAATCTCGGGGCTAACTTTCCTTTAACTCCAAAACGCTTAACTCGTCGAAGTGGTGACACTCCCAGATATGCCATGTCTCCGATTTCATAGACTACCTCCTTGCGTTTTGAGTCTGCATAACTCTTCTGTCTGGACTGAGCTACCTTCAGTCTATCTCGAATTAGTTTAACCTTCTCTTCGGACTCCTTAATCAAATCGGGTCCAAACAACTGACGGTCTCCAACCTCATCCCACATCAACGGCGTTCCGCACCTTCTTCCATACAGGGCCTCGAACGGTGCCATCCTCAAACTGGCCTGGTAGCTATTGTTGTACGAGAATTCTGCGTTGGGCAAATTATCATCCCAACTAGATCCATAGTCTAGTGCACAAGCTGTCAACATATCCTCCAGAATCTGATTGACTCGCTCTGTCTGTCCATCTGTCTGCGGGTGAAAAGCTGTACTGAACTCCAGCCTGGTACCCAAGGTCTGGTGCATCTGGTGCCAAAACTTTGAAGTAAAATGTGTTCCTCTATCTGATACGATGGTCCTCGGAACTCCGGGCAGACAGACGATCCTGGTCATATATATCTTGGCCAACTTCGCACTTGTATAAGTGGTTTTCACTGGGATAAAGTGAGCTGCTTTGGTCAAACGATCCACTACTACCCAGATTGAATCATATCCTGATCGGGTCCTGGGAAATCCGGTGATAAAGTCCATGCCAATCTTATCCCACTTCCATTCGGGTATCGGCATAGGCTGTAGTAATCCTGCTGGCTTCTGATGTTCAGCCTTCACTCTCTGACATACATCACATACGGCTACATACTCGGCAATATCCTTCTTCATACCAGTCCACCAGAAATGTTCCTTCCAATCCAAATACATCTTGGTGTTTCTGGGGTGTATCGAGTATGGTGAATCATGAGCTTCCTATAATATCAACTTCCTGATCTCGGCATTATTGGGCACATATATACGGTCCTCAAACCACAAGGTGTCGTGCTCATCCTCACGAAACCTTTGGCTTTGCCTTCACTCATCATCTCCTTTATCTCGGCAATTTCTTTGTCATCCTTCTGGGCTTCTCGAATCTTTTCCAACAATGTCGACCGAACCTCCAATGCTGCAACAAAACCCTTAGGAACTATCTCCAAACGAAGTTCCCTGAGATCCTCTACTAACTCTTTTGGCATACCTCCGCTTACGAGGGTATTGACGTAACTCTTCTAGCTCAAAGCATCTGCTACGACATTGGCCTTGCCTGGATGATAGTGCAACTTCATATCGTAATCTTTTATGAGCTCCAACCATCTCCTCTGCCTGAGGTTCAACTCCTTCTGAGTAAAAATGTACTTCAAACTCTTGTGATCCGTGTACACATCACAATGATTTCCAATAAGAAAATGTCTCCAGGTCTTGAGTGCATGCACTACAGCTGCTAACTCCAAATCATGTGTGGCATAATTCAATTCGTGCGGTTTAAGTTGTCGTGAGGCATACGAAACAACCCTTCCGTCTTGCATAAGTACTCCTCCAAGTCCTAAGCGAGAGGCGTCGCAATAACTTGGAAATCCTTGCGTATATCCGGCAGAATCAACACTGGGGTTGTAGTCAAACGTTTCTTCAACTCCTGGAAACTTACTTCGCATTCTTCAGTCCAATGGAACTTGGTGTCCTTCTTCAACAATGCCGTCATGGGCTTCGCAATCTTAGATTTTTTTCAATAAATCTCCGATAGTATCCCCCAGACCAAGAAAACTGCAGATGTCCCCAACTGAGGTGGGTGCCAACCACTCAGTGTCTGATTTAACCTTGGTAGGGTCCACTGCTACACCTTCTCCTGATATAACATGTCCAAGAAATCCAACTTCCTTCAACCAAAACTCACATTTGCTAAACTTGGCGTATAACTGATGTTCCCTGAGCTTCTCGAGAACTAAACGCAAATGCTCCTTGTGTTCCTCTTCATTCTTTGAGTATACTAAGATATCATCAATGAACACCACGACAAACTTATCCAAGAACTCCATGAACACCTTGTTCATCATACTCATGAAAAAGGCGGGCGCATTAGTCAATCCAAATGACATAACTGTATACTCATATAGCCCATACCTTGTGGTGAACGCTGTTTTGGGTATATCTTTTTCCCTAATCTTCAGCTGGTGGTAACCTGATCGCAGGTCGATCTTCGAAAACACCTTTGCTCCTTGCAGTTGGTCAAACAAATCATTGATCGTCGGCAGTGGGTACTTATTCTTGATCGTTACTTCATTCAATGCCCGATAATCAACAACCATTCTTAGGGACTTATCCTTCTTCTCAACCAACAGCACTGGGGCTCCCCATGGTGATGAGCTCCGTCGAATGTAACCCTTCTCCAATAACTCCTTAATCTGTTTCTTGATCTCCTCCAGATCATTTGCGGGCATCCGGTATGGTCTCTTTGATATTGGCCCGGTGCCTGGTAACAGCTCTATCAAAAACTCTATGTCTCGATCTGGCGGCATGCCTGGTAACTCCTCTGGAAATACATCTGGGTAATCCTTCACGACATGCACTTCCTCCTGAACAACTCCCGTGAGAGAATGTACTTGGGTTCTCCTTGGCGAATGCCTGGATACATACTTGATCCTTTTTCCCTCCGGGGTGGTGAGCAAAATCGACTTACTCGCGCAATCGATGTTTCCCCCATACATCGATAGCCAATCCATTCCTAGTATCACATCCAATCCTTGTGACTCCAAAATTATCAGGTTTGAGGGGAAAACATGGCTTCCAATGGTCAATGGCATCTGAAAACATCCTTGACTTGCCATATACTCGGCTCCTGGCGAACTTACTAACATGGGTGTCCTAAGTACCTTAGTGGGCAACTTATACTTATCTACGAATCCCCTTGATATGTATGAATGCGATGCACCAGTATCGAAAAGAACGATTGCAGTAAAAGACTTAACCAAAAACTTACCGATAACTGCATCAGGCTGCTCCTCAACTTCCTCCATGTTCACGTGGTTCATTTGTCCCCTATTGAAAGGGTTGGGCTTCTTCCCAGCGCTTCCATTGCCATTGCCGTTCTTCAATTTCGGATAATCATTGGCGTAGTGCCCAGTCTTCCCACACTTGAAACAAGTAATGTGACTTTGATCCTTCTTGGCGGGTGTGGCTGGGTTAGAGCGGTTCTGATTGTTGCTTCCTCCATTCCCATTCCCATTCCTTGGGCCATTATGATTATGGGAACTTCCTCCATTGTGAGTGTGGCCTCCATGGTTATGGACAAGTCCTCCCGAGTTCGGGGTGAGACGAGGCTTCTGCTGAGCTCCAGAATTGTACTTCCCATGTCCATATTTCCTCTTGCGATTCTCAATCTGCTGCTGCTTCCCTTCAATCATAAGAGCCTTGTCTACCAACTCCTGGTAGTTGTTGAATGTTGCCACCATCAACTGCATGCTCATCTCATCATTTAGCCCTTCCATAAACTTCTCCTGCTTCGAGGCATCTGTGGCCACATCATCAGGGGCATAATGAGATAGCTTACTAAACTCATCTACGTACTGAGCCACAGTACGATTTCCCTGACGCAAGTTGCAAAACTCACGCTTCTTCATGCTCATAGCTCCAGTGGATACGTGGGCTGTGCGAAATGCTTGCTGAAACTGCTCCCGAGTGACATTGGCTATAGGAAAAGTGGCTACATAATTCTCCCACCATGCGGCTGCTGGTCCATCCAATTGGTGTGCGGCAAAACGCACCTTCTCCGCATCTGTGCAACCTACGGTGGTCAAATCCCTTCCTATCCTACGCAGCCAATCATCAGCAACTATGGGCTTGGTGCTACTGGAAAACACCGGCGGCTGCAGCCTCAGAAAACGGGCTAAGTTGTCAACTGGAGGTGGTGGCGATGGGTTATTGTTGTTGTTGTTGTTGTTGCCTTGGTTCTAAACTAACATCTGCATCAAGGTGTTCTGCTGATGGATCAACTGAGTGAGCTCCAGTGGGAAAGCAAAACCGGGGTCACGTCTCAGAGGCATCTGATGGGTTTAGGGGGAAGAGTTTAGAATAGAATGAGGTCTAGTGAGAAAGCACTACCCATATGCACATGAGACAAACACAATCATATCATATCACTCAATCAATCAAGCAAGGGCATACAAACGGTCTAGAACTATCGTTAAAAGTGCTCGGACTATTACTATATTCATGGGGGAAAACTACTAGTCATATGGTGGTCATCTAGAAATATTGCTCGGTGGAAGACTCCATGATATCCGCTCCAGCTTCATCTTCATAATCATCGTCACTATCGCCGGGGTCGGAGTTGGTGTCGTCGATGATGATGTAGTTCTTCGGACAAGTGGAATCGTCGTCCTCTCCTCCTGGCGCGGGGTCTCCCATGAAAACTCCTAGCTTCCTTGTTAGTTCATCATTCTTCTCCACTAGTACGATGATTTCCTCCTCATAATCGTCGCGTGTAGCCTTGAGTTCCTCTTCTAGCTCGGCGATCCTGGTCATTGCCTTCTTCAAATCTGTCATGCTTGCGCACATCTGGTTCTCCTGGCGACGAATGTGTTTGTTTAACTCCTGGATGAATGCTGCAATGGATCTATCCCTCCTGGTGCTGATCATCTCCCATTGCTCGTCTCGGCGCCCACATATCTGGTATATAGTGTCCTTCAGCTCTTGTTTGTAGACTTCTCCAATATGTCCCATAGCAATGTGGGCTGCCATGCTCTTGCCTAGACTCCAGGAGGGTGCATCAAAGGAAAACTCTATAGGATCCGTAACTGGCGTGAATGTCCTTCCTGGAACTTGCTCGAATCATCCAGTGGTCCTCTTCTGGTAAAGTGGCGTTGTAGGTCCCGATGAAGCTTGGTATTCCAATGTTCAGGTACCTAGTGACTTCCTTCAAGTGTCGTCCAAAAGGTGTGTCTTCATCCGGTTGTGCAAACTTGTTCCTCGTGTCTGCCATCCTAAGGAGTAGAAAATGGAGAGGAGTCAGAAATGAGTAGAGAAGAGTGACCTATGGCTTTTCTTAGTGGTCGTGTCCTACATTCAGCGTGTGCTCCGATACTATCTTGTAGCGACCCGACCTCAAACGGTCAAGTCTCTGTGTTTCAGTGTCATCCTTGGATCGGTAATGCTGACACACACAATACTCGAAGGATTTACAATAGAGTAGCAATCACACACTTATTACATCGAATGTCTCAAAAGAGAACTTATTACAATAAATATGGCTTAAGGCCATCTAAAACGATAACAGTGGAAGACTTGGAAGATAAAGTGAGTCCATCAACTCCAACGGCATAGCTGAGTGCATGACAAACGACCTATCGCGTCTTACTCCTCGTCTGAAAAGTCTGCAACATAACACGTTGCAGCTCGGAAACAGGTCAGCACATGGAATATGCTGGCAATGTAACACAGTAGAGCAATGAATAGATAAATGCTATCACTACATGCATATATGGCTGGTGGAGGCTCTATGGTTATATGGTTTTTGCGAAAAAACCAATTTTTCCCTACAACAAAGGAATATATTTTATTTAACTATCATGGTAGTTGAAACATTGAGAATGGTACCCCCATCTCAATCCCAATTAAAAGTAATTATCATCCCAAGAAATTAAATTAGAGTGATGAGATACGGTAGGATAATCCAAGTACTAGATTCTCAAGATGTCCATAACCGGGGACACGGCTAACCATGATTAGTTTGTACACTCTGCAGAGGTTTGCGCTCTTTTCCCCACAAGACTCGATCTCCTCCGTTGTATTTCTCGCACTGCATGGTGTTTGAGAAACGGATGACCAAGACACAGTCTTTCAGAAGCATTAACTCTTTACTCCAGGTGGACAGTTACACCTACTTTCCCTCTACATCTGCTAGCCCACCACTGAAAGAGGTCACACAACATACTCAACTATGCCAGAGCCCATAATGGCTTGTGGCTGCACACAGAAGTTTCTAGCATGAATAATCTTTTGATCCCTTTGAGCCTGGGTGGCGGACCATAGGAGGATCACATGGTATATCCCTGGGATCTCCTAGGACAACACTGGTATATCCCCAGGTGCCCAAAACAAGCAATCCACCCAGATGTGTATTAAAGTTGCCACCTTAAGTTGAACCATTAATTAACAATCTCACATCTGTCATGGATACACTCAAACCCAATCCACGTCTACGAGCATAGCATGGCAATATAAGCATAACGTAGAAGTAACTCCTAGGGTTTGATAATAAAACAGGGCAATAGGTTCTACCTTATCATCTACTTCCCAATACCCACAAGTTAATCACATCCTAATCATGCAATGTTTGGGGATTGGAACTAATGCATAAAAACTAGGTATGAAAGAAGTATGATCAATGTGTCACTTGCCTTGCTGATGATCCGCAAAACCTAGAGACTCGTAGTAGCACGCTTCGCACTCCGGGTGTTCTATCGCAAACAAACAATAGCGTGCATAAGCAATCAAGAAAAGAAGCACGGGTAAATCTCAAATAAAAAGATCTAACTGGAAAGTTCAACTGAAGAACTCCGGTTTGCAATAAGAATCAAATCAAACGGAGCAACGAAACTCAAACTGTGAAAGAAAGAAGATCCGATTACTAATCTGGACTAAAGTCAAATTTTACAGTACCAAAATCTTGTTCAAGTTGGTTAAACGGAAAGAGGGTTTCGAGACGAAGATCTAGGCGCTTGAATCGCCTGATTCCGATAAACGATCGAAAAGTTAAACTCAAACTAAGATCAGGGCAGAAATCGCGATCGAGAATAATCGTGGGAAACCCTGAAAAAAGAAAAACTGGCGAACAGGCTAACGAACGAACATTCGCTGTTTGTAGCTAATGGGTGTACGTCATCCGTTAAAACGAACGTATGGACGAACGTCTGTTATTTAACCGAACCGAGAAAAACTGAAACAAAACCGGTCTAAACATATAAAAAAATAGGGTTTACAAAAAATGATCGGTTTTTACCTAACCGAAAAAAACCAAACAGCGGACGGATCGGATCGGAACGGCGGCGGCTCCGACGGACGCGGCTGCGAGCGACGGTGGCTCCGGCGGACGTGGCTGCGGGCGACGGCGGTGAAACGGGCGGGGCGCGGGGCGGCGCGGGCGGCGGCGGCTGCGGTTGCGGGAGGCGACGAGGCAGGGTGGTGGCGGTCGAGGCGGCGGGGCGACGGCATATAAAGGCGGGGGGGGGGGGGCTTGGGGAAGGGGCAAGGGGAGGCTGGCGGCTGCGTGCGGGAGGCGGAGTCCTCCCGGGGTCGGGGACGGCGCGTGCGGCGTGGGCCGTCTAGGCTTTCGGCCCAGTCAGTCCGAAGTGAAAGTTTTTTTAATAATTCCGACGCGCAGAAAAACAAAGAAAAGAAAAACTAAACCGAATCCAAAAATCCTAAAATAAAATTTGCCCGTCCTCTAAAAATAAGCCGGACAAGGTGAACATTTATTTGGGACTCTAATGCAATTTTTAAAAACACAATTTTTTTCCTAATTCAAATAAAATAGCAATAAAACTCCAAATAAAAAATACAAATTGATTTTAATATCCCCCCAATATGTCATTTATTTTGGAGAAGTCATATTATCTCCTCTCATATATTTTGATATGAATATTTTTGGGGAGAAGAATTAATTAAAACCAGGGTGATCCTTGTTTCTATATTTGCTAAAACTCAAATATGACAAACGGTGAAATCCCCAACTCTCTCCAAGGGTCCTTGAGTTGCTTAGAATTTTGAGGATCGCAAAATGAAAATGAAATAAAATATGATATGCATGAATGACCTATGTATAACATTCCAAATTGAAAATTTGGGATGTTGCATTGGGAGTGTGAGGTTGCGTTCCCGCCAAGCTTTATTCACTAGTGACTGTAGGAGATCGGCAGCAAGAACGAACAGTAGAGGGGACAAGGGATCTCCCTGCCTAGCACCTTCTTTACATTTAAATTTAGTTTCTGTGATCCCGTTAAGAAGTATCGAAGATGTCCCTGAATTAAGTATTTTTTCAATCCACATGTTTCACCTATCATCAAACCCTTTGGCTTTGAGCATATCAAGAATAAAGGAATGTCCTAGGGCATCGAAAGCCTTTTCAAAGTCTAGTTTTAGGATGACAATCGGTCTGCCTAAAGACTTGCATTGGTGCAGATATTCGAATGCCCAACCTAGGCAGTCTTGAATTGTTCGCATTTTAATAAACCCATATTGGTTGCGGTGCACTAGCTTTAAAATCCATGTTTGAAGCCTCTCTGCTAGAATTTTTTAAGCACTTTCAAAACACAGTTCTGAAGTGAGATCGGACGAAAATCATTTACTCTCTCTGGTTTCAGCTTCTTAGGTATTAGTGTAATAAAAGAATTGTTGAGGCATTGTAGGCTGATATTTCCCTCCTAGAAGTCTTGGCATAATTTGTAAAAGTCTAGGGCAATAATATGCCAAAATATCTTCAGAAATTGCACCGTGAACCCATCAGGCCCTGGCGCACGATCTGACGGTATGACCTTGATCACTTTGTCTATTTCCTCAGCGGTGAATGGTTCAGATAATACTTCTAGCCCTGGAACTTTCTGAATGATCTCTTGTAAGTTAAAATCATAGGATGGTGATGACAAGACCCCCATACGGTTTTTGAAGCAAGCATGGAAAGCTACCGCTTTTTCATCATGATTTTTGATCGTTCTACCATCCTCCAGCGAGAGAACTATAATGGAGTTTCTACGATGACGTTCGGTGGCTCTGGCATGCAGGAACTTAGTGTTTTCCTCTCCCAAAACTGCATATCAATACGTGTACCTCTTTTCTCAGTAGGCATTTTGATATCTCAGCAAGCGTATGGTGTGATTCTTCAGAATTTTTCTGAAGTTGGCTTTGGGTATAGTTAACTAATGAAGCTCTTTGAAATTATCCAACTGCAATAAGTGCTCGTTACTATTTTCATTGAGTAGACTGAGTTTTGATAATTTCTTACTAATTTCTTGAGGGCATATCTCAATCTTTTTAGCTTGGCAGCAATTAAGGTTATTGAAGAGGTGGCTTTAATGGGAGCAGCCCAGGAGGTTTGTACTATTTCAAAAAACCTAGGATGAGATGGCCAGAACAATTCAAACCTAAAAAAATTGCTCCTGGGGATAGCAGTTTGTATTGAAAGCACACAAGGGACGTGATCAGAGATGGGCCCGGGCATTGGTTTAGCCATTGTGTTAGGTAATATCGAAATCCATTCAACAGAAGAGAAGAACCAATTCAGCTGCTCGAGAAGCGGTTGATCTTGCATGTTGCTCCACGTGTATTGTCTCCCTTTAATCGGTATTTCCAAAAGTCCCAAGTGACTGATAATACTATTCAAGGTGACAATGTCATCTAGGTTTCCACCAGGTAGGTTTCGATTTTCCAAAGATATTGTAAAATTAAAATCCCCCATGAACAGCCATAAGTCCTCAATGTTCATATGCAAATTTTAAAGCCATTGAACAAAATCAGTTCTATCTGGTCCCTCACATGGCCCATAAATGTTTGATAAGTGCCAAGTTTGATTGGATTGAAGAGATCGAAATCTTAGAGTGAGGGCAAAATTTTCTTTGTGGAACACAGCGGCAGAGAAATGGCTCCCACACCAAATGATAGCTAGCCCCCCAGATGCTCCTCTTGAGGGTATAAATTTAAACTTGTCAAACCAAAAGAGTTATCAAAATTTTCTTTTTTCGTTTCTTGCAGGCAAATAATCTGGCAACCAGATTCATTGATCTTATTACATAAGGCTAAGCACTTATCATCCGCATTACTCCCTCTGACATTCCAACATAAGATATTCCATAACACATTTGCCATTGTAGAAATTACTAATAAAGGTTCAGCAGAGTACCACTTGAGATGAAACTATAAGGTTCAGCATGGAAATAAAACAAGGCTAATTCAGAAATATAGTAATAAAACTTCTACAGAGAAGCTTCCTCGTTGCCTTCAGTTGCCATCAGCTGGTCTTCTGTGATTTCTTCTGCTGGAATGCCACATTCATTGACTCCCCAGTGCTGCATGAGAGGGATAGGAGTCGGTGGTGGAATCAAATCAGGCACAAGTGCATTGTGATTGGTAGTTGTATGCATTGTTGGAATCACTCTTGGTTTGACACATGACTTCTTTGTTTTGTAATATGAAAGTGATGGAGGTTTGAAGCCCTGGAACCTGGTGGAGCGAGTGCTCCATTGTACTTCAGAGATGACAATAGGAGTGTCAGGCTTGCGACATTTATGAGATATAGCAGTGTCAATCAGCATGCCCTCATTGTTTGATATGTCATCATCCTGGATTGAAATATCAGACATAAATGAAACATCTGAAGCTTCAGACAGCTCATACATGGCATGATAGGAATTCTGAGTGAAACTAATGTTTCATTCTAGCATGTGGTTATGCGGCACTTGCCATACTTCAGAGAGCAGAATACAGTATTAGTCCCAGGGGCAAAAGGGTTGAATGAGAATATGTAACGGCAAGCCAGGCGCACAAGCTCTCTGAATGCATTTTACAAAAGCTCAAGACCAGCATGCGCACATTCAGAGACATAAGTCTCGTCAGAGGAACCGAGGCGAGGAGCGAAAACAGTGCAATAGAACTCAGTCATAAAGTCTAGCAATTTTTTCTCAAGAGGCACATCAATTTGCATTATAGACACTCCAACCTGAATAAATGCAAACTCACCAGATGGGCCGCCATTCAACACTGCTTCAGCTGCTTGCTCAACCATGTGAATATGTTCATTCCAGACCCACAACCCATCTTCTTGCAAATTGTCAGATTCTTGGATCTCGTCCATCATCGTTGGACCATCGTAACCAGTGATAGCACAGTAGCTGATACCCCTGTACTGTGGTGGGATCGGAGGTAGGACCGTCCAAGAACCCCACCCCTGTTGTGGCGGCGGTGGAGCTGGAGCAGCTTCCCAAGCATTCACGACATTTTGCATGTGCCAAATTTGTGCATCGTGCTGAGCTTGTTGTGCCGCGTTTAGGAATGGAAATTATTCTGGGTGGAAGGCCCCATTGGTGGCACTTCATCTTCACTGCTCTGTAGTCCTAGACTTGGGTTTCTTCCATTGAGAATGTACACAGGTACACACCATGACATGCCCAAACCACTGATTTCAGCGAACCTTTTAACTACCAAGCTGAAGGGCACAAGAGCTAATTCATTAATAAGGACATGCACAATAATCCTAGCTTTGCAAACACCCGGGCGATGCCACATAATCAGATGTCCAAAGCATGACACAACCTGACTAACATAGATGTTTGTCTGGTAATCAAGCGGAAATCCCAGAAGCATGACCCAGGATTCTCTTTCAACAATGGGCCGTCTCATGTTCAGGCCTTCATCATGCCAAAGGATAGTGAAAGAAACATCTTCCCCAAGCAGTTCAAGCGGCTAAGAGCCCCGAGATATCATGGTATCACGAACAATAGGATCAACAAGCTTAATCAAACCAACACAAAATGGGTAAACTTAACCATCGGATGTCTCAGTCCCATGGTCATCCCTTAAGGTAATCCTAACATCAGCCAAAACTTGGTCCCTATTCGGATCCGAAGGGGAGGGAGTTACCATGACTAGAGCGCAGTGGCTGTTGTGGAGTGGCGAGTCGCCTACGACCATCATGTTCCTTTGCAGCCAGTTTGCTAGACCTTGATCAATGTCCATCTCGTTGGGGATGAAGTGGTAGGGCAGCATGGGGATGTTCGCCATTGTTGGGGGAGGTGGTGTGGAGGAGCACTTGAGGCAAAGCGGATGTTGAGGGCGTTGTGGAGAACGAGGCCGGAGTATCGGTGGGGGGAAGGTAGAGCCTAAGGAATGCGTATCGCCGGGGGTATTTTGTCCAAGTGAGCAACCGAATTCCGTCTATCATGCTTGATATGCCATATTTTTTGTATGGGGCATTTTGTTCGTTGCACAATAGTCGAAAGATAATTCAGTTGCCTTAGACTAGTCACAATGTGTAATAACTTAGACTAGTAACATGCATATATTACTAGTCTATGTTACTACCTCTACAGTGGGCAGTAACATATGTGTGGTGTCATGCAACACTTCATTTATTAGGTTGTAGACTCATCTTGTCTTGGTATGTGTGATGTTACAGTAACTAGCTATGTTACCACATGCCCCTCTTTCCTCATTGATTACACGCCACATCATTTGTTTTGCCTAGAGATGTGTGATGTTACCACCTATGTTACTCCCACTGTGGGTAATCTTATCTTGTGATCTGCCTCCCAAAAATCATGTTTGATTTTCCAAATCTGTTTTATAGCCATTCCAACTGAGTCGGGCTTGGTAGCAGCTACCTTGATCTGTCGTGTATTATTTTTAATCTTCCACACAAGAGGAATACCATCCTTATATTTTGCCTTCGTACAATTCCGACCTAGGTGGCCCGATAGGGAGAAAACACAGTAGTGCAGTCAATAGTGCATTTGTTTTTCCAACGACCTTCAGATAAGCATGTGGTGCAGAAAGCTGCAGGCTTAACATGTTGAGAATCCCGGTCTTGAGGCTGATATGTACAACTTAGATGTTTACAGTGTACGCAACTTGTATTGCTGCATTCAGATGATATATGACCTAGCCTATAACAAAAGTCACATCGGCCTAGTTTTTGATAAATGAAATCCTCTGTAGGTCTAAATTTCAGATGCAAGCTACCGTAGAACTCGTCATCTGTATAACCTATCTGCCAAAAACCAAGGATATGATAAAGCATATTGTCTGGAATCTGTTGCCAATAGATCTTTCAAAAATTTGAACCCACAAACTGATTAGTAGATTCCCCAAGAACACGCTGGGTCTGTTCCTTATTGAAAACACCAAAAGATAACAATTCCGGATCACCAACGGTCGTATTTTCCATGCTTGTATGATATGTGTTGATCTGAGCATCCAGTTGATAGCAATTATTTGGATGAACTTGATCATTTGCATGTGAAAAGAACCCAAATTTGGCCAATTCATTCGAACTGCTAGCATCATGTTCAACACTTGATTTTTGAAAATCCCAAGAGGATTTGATAGCCATAGGAGATCGAGTCGAGACTGCCAATATTTTCTCTTTTATGTGTAGGTGTTGTTAATGAGGTTTCACGTGGTTCTCCTACTGGATTGATAACCTTAGTTTTTAAATGTGGGAAATACTTATATCTACTACGCTACATCATCTCTCCTCTTCGGGGAAATCCCAACACAACTCACAAGTAGCAGGAAGAATTTCTCGTGCCGTTGCCAGGGAAACATCACCAAAATCTATCAAGTACCTTTGCATAAACTTGTTGGAAATATGCCCTAGAGGCAATAATAAATGGATTATTATTATATTTCCTTGTTCATGATAATTGTCTTTTATTCATGCTATAATTGTGTTATCCGGAAATCGTAATACATGTGTGAATACATAGACACCAACATGTCCCTAGTAAGCCTCTAGTTGACTAGCTCGTTGATCAATAGATAGTCATGGTTTCCTGACTATGGACATTGGATGTCATTGATAACGAGATCACATCATTAGGTGAATGATGTGATGGACAAGACCCAATCCTAAACATAGCACAAGATCGTATAGCTCGTTTGCTAGAGTTTTTCCATTGTCAAGTATCTTTTCCTTAGACCATGAGATCGTGTAACTCCCGGATACCGTAGGAGTGCATTGGTTATACCAAACGTCATAATGTAACTGGGTGACTATAAAGGTATACTACGGGTATCTTCGAAAGTGTCTGTTGGGTTGACGCGGATCAAGACTGGGATTTGTCACTCCGTATGACGGAGAGGTATCTCTGGGCCCACTCGGTAATGCATCACCATAATGAGCTCAAAGTGACCAAGTGTCTGGTAACGGGATCATGCATTACGGTCCGAGTAAAGTGACTTGTCGGTAACGAGATTGAACGAGGTATTGGGATACCGAGGATCGAATCTCGGGCAAGTAACGTACAGATGACAAAGGGAATTGTATACGGGGTTGCTTGAATCCTCGACATCGTGGTTCATCCGATGAGGTCATCAAGGAGCGTGTGGGAGCCAACATGGGTATCCAGATCCCGCTGTTGGTTATTGACCGGAGAGCCATCTCGGTCATGTCTACATGTCTCCCGAACCCGTAGGGTCTACACACTTAAGGTTTGGTGACGCTAGGGTTGTAGAGATATGAATATGCAGTAACCCGAAAGTTGTTCGGAGTCCCGGACGTCACGAGGAGTTCCAGAATGGTTCGGAGGTGAAGAATTATATATAGGAAGTGTAGTTTCGGCCATCGGGAGAGTTTCGGGGGTCACCGGTATTATACCGGGACCACCGGATGGGTCCCGGGGGTCCACCGGGTGGGACCACCCATCCCGGAGGGCCCCATGGGCTGAAGTGGGGAGGGGAACCAGCCCATAGTGGGCTGGTGTGCCCCCTTTGGCCCACCCCCTGCGCCTAGGGTTGGAAACCCTAGGGTGGGGGGGCGCCCCACTTGCCTTGGGGGCCACTCCACCCTTGGCCGCCGCCCCCCCTAGGAGATCCCATCTCCTAGGGCCGGCGCCCCCCCTTGGGGAGCCTATATAAAGGGGGGGAGGGAGGGGCAGCCACACCCTTGACTCTTGGCGCCTCCCTCTCCCCTGCTACACCTCTCCCTCTCGTAGTAGAACGGCGAAGCCCTGCTGCGGTGACTCCTGCATCCACCACCACGCCGTCGTGCTACTGGATCTTCATCAACCTCTCCTCCCCCCTTGCTGGATCAAGAAGGAGGAGACATCACGCTGACCGTACGTGTGTTGAACACGGAGGTGCCGTCCGTTCGGCGCTAGGATCTCCGGTGATTTGGATCACGTCGAGTACGACTCCCTCATCCCCGTTCTTTGAACGCTTCCGCGCGTGATCTACAAAGGTATGTAGATGCAATCCGATCACTCGTTGCTAGATGAACTCATAGATGGATCTTGGTGAAACCGTAGGAAAATTTTTGTTTTCTACAACGTTCCCCAACAGTGGCATCATGAGCTAGGTCTATGCGTAGTTCCTTTTGCACGAGTAGAACACAATTTGTTGTGGGCATAGATGTTGTCAACTTTCTTGCCGCTACTAGTCTTATTTTGCTTCAACGGTATTGTGGGATGAAGCAGCCCGGACCAACCTTACACGTACGCTTACGTGAGACTGGTTCCACCGACTGACATGCACTAGTTGCATAAGGTGGCTGGCGGGTGTCTGTCTCTCCCACTTTAGTTGGAGCGGATTTGATGAAAAGGGTCCTTATGAAGGGTAAATAGAAGTTGAGAAATCACGTTGTGGCTTTAACGTAGGTAAGAAAACGTTCTTGCTAGAACCCTCTTGTAGCCACGTAAAACTTGCAACAACAATTAGAGGACGTCTAACTTGTTTTTGCAGCAAGTGTTCTGTGATGTGATATGGCCAAAGTTGTGATGAATGATGAATGATATATATGTGATGTATGAGATCATGTTCTTGTAATAGGAACCACGACTTGCATGTCGATGAGTATGACAACCGGCAGGAGCCATAGGAGTTGTCTTTATTTTTTGTATGGCCTGCGTGTCATTGAGAAACGCCATGCAAATTACTTTACTTTATTGCTAAACGTGTTAGCCATAGTAGTAGAAGTAATAGTTGGTGAGCAACTTCATGGAGACACGATGATGGAGATCATGGTGTCATGCCGGTGACAAGATGATCATGGAGCCCCAAGATGGAGATCAAAGGAGCTATGTGATATTGGCCATATCATGTCACTATTATTATTATTTGATTGCATGTGATGCTTATCATGTTTTTGCATCTTGTTTACTTAGAACGACGGTAGTAAATAAGATGATCCCTCATAATAATTTCAAGAAAGTGTTCCCCCTAACTGTGCACCGTTGCGACAGTTCGTTGTTTCGAAGCACCACGTGATGATCGGGTGTGATAGATTCCAACGTTCACATACAACGGGTGTAAGACAGATTTACACATGCAAACACTTAGGTTGACTTGACGAGCCTAGCATGTACAAACATGGCCTCGGAACACAGAAGACCGAAAGGTCGAGCATGAGTCGTATAGAAGATACGATCAACATGAAGATGTTCACCGATGTTGACTAGTCTGTCTCACGTGATGATCGGACACGGCCTAGTTAACTCGGATCATTTTATACTTAGATGACTGGAGGGATGTCTATCTAAGTGGGAGTTCATTGAATAATTTGATTAGATGAACTTAATTATCATGAACTTAGTCTAAAATCTTTACAACATGTATTGTAGATCAAATGGCCAACGTTGTCCTCAACTTCAACGCGTTCCTAGAGAAAACCAAGCTGAAAGACGATGGCAGCAACTATACGGACTGGGTCCAGAACCTGAGGATCATCCTCATAGCTGCCAAGAAAGATTATGTCCTACAAGCACCGCTAGGTGAAGCACCTGTTCTCCCTGCAGAACAAGACGTTATGAACGCTTGGCAGACATGTACCGATAATTACTCCCTCGTTCAGTGCGGCATGCTTTACAGCTTAGAGCCGGGGCTCCAAAAGCGTTTTGAGAGACACGGAGCATATGAGATGTTCGAAGAGCTAAAAATGGTTTTTCAAGCTCATGCCCGGGTCGAGAGATATGAAGTCTCCGACAAGTTCTTCAGCTGTAAGATGGAGGAAAACAGTTCTGTCAGTGAGCACATACTCACTATGTCTGGGTTACATAACCGCTTGACTCAACTGGGAGTTAATCTCCCGGATGACGCGGTCATTGACAGAATCCTTCAGTCGCTTCCACCGAGCTACAAGAGCTTTGTGATGAACTTCAATATGCAGGGGATGGAAAAGACCATTCCTGGAGTATTTGCAATGCTGAAATAAGCAGAGGTAGAAGTCAAAAAGGAACATCAAGTGCTGATGGTGAATAAAACCACTAAGTTCAAGAAAGGCAAGGGTAAGAAGAACTTCAAGAAGGACGGTAAGGGAGTTGCCGCGCCCGGCAAGCAAGTCGTCGGGAAGAAGCCAAAGAATGGACCCAAGCCCGAGACTGAGTGCTTTTATTGCAAGGAAAGTGGTCACTGGAAGCGGAACTGCCCCAAATACTTAGCGGACAAGAAGGCCGGCAAAACGAAAGGTATATGTGATATACGTGTAATTGATGTGTACCTTACCAGTACTCGTAGTAGCTCCTGGGTATTTGATACCGGTGCAGTTGCTCACATTTGTAACTCAAAGCAGGAGCTGCGGAATAAGCGGAGACTGGCGAAGCACGAGGTGATGATGCGCGTCGGGAATGGTTCCAAGGTCGATGTGATCGCCGTCGGCATGCTACCTCTACATTTACCTACGGGATTAGTTTTGAACCTCAATAATTGTTATTTAGTGCCAAGTTTGAGCATGAACATTGTATCAGGATCTCGTTTAATACGAGATGGCTACTCATTTAAATCCGAGAATAATGGTTATTCTATTTATATGAGAGATATGTTTTATGGTCATGCTCCGATGGTGAATGGTTTATTCTTAATGAATCTCGAGCGTAATGCTACACATATTCATAGTGTGAGTACCAAAAGATGTAAGGTTGATAATGATAGTCCAACATACTTGTGGCACTGCCGCCTTGGTCACATAGGTGTCAAACGCATGAAGAAGCTCCATGCAGATGGACTTTTAGAGTCTCTTGATTACGAATCATTTGACACGTGCGAACCATGCCTCATGGGTAAAATGACCAAGACTCCGTTCTCAGGAACAATGGAGCGAGCAACCAACTTATTGGAAATCATACATACTGATGTGTGCGGTCCAATGAGTGTTGAGGCTCGCGGTGGTTATCGTTATGTTCTCACCCTCACTGATGACTTGAGTAGATATGGGTATGTCTACTTAATGAAACACAAGTCTGAGACCTTTGAAAGGTTCAAGGAATTTCAGAGTGAGGTTGAAAATCAACGTGACAGGAAAATCAAGTTCCTGCGATCAGATCGTGGAGGAGAATACTTGAGTCACGAATTTGGCACACACTTAAGAAAATGTGGAATAGTTTCACAACTCACGCCGCCTGGAACACCTCAGTGTAATGGTGTGTCCGAACGTCGTAATTGCACTCTATTAGATATGGTGCGATCTATGATGTCTCTTACCGATTTACCGCTATCATTTTCGGGCTATGCTTTAGAGATTGCCGCATTCACTTTAAATAGGGCTTCGTCGAAATCCGTTGTGACAACACCGTATGAATTATGGTTTGGGAAGAAACCTAAGCTGTCGTTTCTAAAAGTTTGGGGATGCGATGCTTATGTCAAGAAACTTCAACCTGAAAGGCTCGAACCCAAGTCGGAAAAATGCGTCTTCATAGGATACCCTAAAGAAACTATTGGGTATACCTTCTACCTCAGATCCGAAGGCAAGATCTTTGTTGCCATGAATGGATCCTTTCTAGAGAAAGAGTTTCTCTCGAAAGAAGTAAGTGGGAGAAAAGTAGAACTTGATGAAGTATTACCTCTTGAACCGGAAAGTGGTGCAACTCAAGAAAATGTTCCTGAGGTGCCTGCACCGACTAGAGAGGAAGTTAATGATGATGATCATGAAACTTCAGATCAAGTTGCTACTGAACTTCGTAGGTCCACAAGGACACGTTCCGCACCAGAGTGGTATGGCAACCCTGTCTTGGAAATCATGTTGTTAGACAACGGTGAACCTTCGAACTATGAAGAAGCGATGGCGGGCCCAGATTCCAACAAATGGCTTGAAGCCATGCAATCCGAGATAGGATCCATGTATGAAAACAAAGTATGGACTTTGACAGATTTGCCCGATGATCGGCGAGCGATAGAAAACAAATGGATCTTTAAGAAGAAGGCGGACGCGGATGGTAATGTTACCATCTATAAAGCTCGACTTGTCGCTAAGGGTTATCGGCAAGTTCAAGGGGTTGACTACGATGAGACTTTCTCTCCCATAGCGAAGCTGAAGTCCGTCCGAATCATGTTAGCAATTGCCGCATTCTATGATTATGAGATATGGCAAATGGACGTCAAAACGGCATTCCTTAATGGTTTCCTTAAGGAAGAATTGTATATGATGAAGCCGGAAGGTTTTGTCGATCCTAAGAATGCTGACAAGGTGTGCAAGCTCCAACGCTCGATTTATGGGCTGGTGCAAGCGTCTCGGAGTTGGAACATTCGCTTTGATGAGATGATCAAAGCGTTTGGGTTTATGCAGACTTATGGAGAAGCCTGTGTTTACAAGAAAGTGAGTGGGAGCTCTGTAGCATTTCTCATATTATATGTAGATGACATACTTTTGATGGGAAATGATATAGAACTTTTGGAGAAACTGCTTATATATTAGGCATCAAGATCTATAGAGATAGATCAAGACGCCTCATAGGTCTTTCACAAAGCACATACCTTGATAAGATATTGAAGAAGTTCAATATGGATCAGTCTAAGAAGGGGTTCTTGCCTGTGTTGCAAGGTGTGAAATTGAGCTCAGCTCAATGTCCGACCACGGCAGAAGATATAGAAGAGATGAGTGTCATCCCCTATGCCTCAGCCATAGGGTCTATTATGTATGCCATGCTGTGTACCAGACCTGATGTAAACCTTGCCGTAAGTTTGGTAGGTAGGTACCAAAGTAATCCCGGCAAGGAACACTGGACATCGGTCAAGAATATCCTGAAGTACTTGAAAAGGACTAAGGAAATGTTTCTCGTTTATGGAGGTGACGAAGAGCTCGTCGTAAAGGGTTACGTTGATGCTAGCTTCGACACAGATCTGGATGACTCTAAGTCACAAACCGGATACGTGTATATTTTGAATGGTGGGGCAGTAAGCTGGTGCAGTTGCAAGCAGAGCATCGTGGCGGGATCTACATGTGAAGCGGAGTACATGGCGGCCTCGGAGGTAGCACATGAAGCAATCTGGGTGAAGGAGTTCATCACCGACCTAGGAGTCATACCCAATGCGTCGGGGCCGATCAAGCTCTTCTGTGACAACACTGGAGCTATTGCACTTGCCAAGGAGCCCAGGTTTCACAAGAAGACCAGGCACATCAAGCGTTGCTTCAACTCCATTCGTGAAAATGTTCAAGATGGAGACATAGATATTTGTAAAGTACATACGGACCTGAATGTAGCAGATCCGTTGACTAAATCTCTCCCTAGAGCAAAACATGATCAACACCAGAATTCCATGGGTGTTCGATTCATCACAATGTAACTAGATTATTGACTCTAGTGCAAGTGGGAGACTATTGGAAATATGCCCTAGAGGCAATAATAAAAGGATTATTATTATATTTCCTTGTTCATGATAATTGTCTTTTATTCATGCTATAATTGTGTTATCCGGAAATCGTAATACATGTGTGAATACATAGACACCAACATGTCCCTTGTAAGCCTCTAGTTGACTAGCTCGTTGATCAATAGATAGTCATGGTTTCCTGACTATGGACATTGGATATCACTGATAACGAGATCACATCATTAGGAGAATGATGTGATGGACAAGACCCAATCCTAAACATAGCACAAGATCGTATAGCTCGTTTGCTAGAGTTTTTCCAATGTCAAGTATCTTTTCCTTAGACCATGAGATCGTGTAACTCCTGGATACCGTAGGAGTGCTTTGGTTATACCAAACGTCACAACGTAACTGGGTGACTATAAAGGTATACTACGGGTATCTCCGAAAGTGTCTGTTGGGTTGACGCGGATCAAGACTGGGATTTGTCACTCCGTATGATGGAGAGGTATCTCTGGGCCCACTCGGTAATGCATCATCATAATGAGCTCAAAGTGACCAAGTGTCTAGTAGCGGGATCATGCATTACGGTAGGAGTAAAGTGACTTGCCGGTAACAAGATTGAACGAGGTATTGGGATACCGATGATCGAATCTCGGGCAAGTAACGTACCGATTGACAAAGGGAATTGTATACGGGGTTGCTTGAATCCTCGACATCGTGGTTCACCCGATGAGATCATCGAGGAGCATGTGGGAGCCAACATGGGTATCCAGATCCCGCTGTTGGTTATTGACCGGAGAGCCATCTCGGTCATGTCTACATGTCTCCCGAACCCGTAGGGTCTACACACTTAAGGTTTGGTGACGCTAGGGTTGTAGAGATATGAATATGCAGTAACCCGAAAGTTGTTCGGAGTCCCGGACGTCACGAGGAGTTCTGGAATGGTCCGGAGGTGAAGAATTATATATAGGAAGTGCAGTTTCGGCCATCGGGAGAGTTTCGGGGGTCACCGGTATTGTACCGGGACCACCGGATGGGTCCCGGGGGTCCACCGGGTGGGACCACCCATCCCGGAGGGCCCCATGGGCTGAAGTGGGGAGGGGAACCAGCCCATAGTGGGCTGGTGTTCCCCCCTTGGCCCACCCCCTGCGCCTAGGGTTGGAAACCCTAGGGTGGGGGGGGGGCGCCCCACTTGCCTTGGGGGCCACTCCACCCTTGGCCGCCGCCCCCTAGGAGATCCCATCTCCTAGGGCCGGCGCCCCCCTTGGGGAGCCTATATAAAGGGGGGAGGGAGGGGCAGCCGCACCCTTGACTCTTGGCGCCTCCCTCTCCCCTGCTACACCTCTCCCTCTCGTAGTAGAACGGCGAAGCCCTGCTGCGGTGACTCCTGCATCCACCACCACGCCGTCGTGCTGCTGGATCTTCATCAACCTCTCCTCCCCCCTTGCTGGATCAAGAAGGAGGAGACGTCACGCTGACCGTACATGTGTTGAACACGGAGGTGCCGTCCGTTCGGCGCTAGGATCTCCGGTGATTTGGATCACGTCGAGTACGACTCCCTCATCCCCATTCTTTGAACGCTTCCGCGCGTGATCTACAAAGGTATGTAGATGCAATCCGATCACTCGTTGCTAGATGAACTCATAGATGGATCTAGGTGAAACCGTAGGAAAATTTTTGTTTTCTGCAACGTTCCCCAACAAAACTATCATCTACTTGTTCTTACTTTCATTTGCCATTTGGCTCTCGTTTTCATCTCCCCACTTCGAAAACATTTTCGAAAAAACACAAAAATATTTTTGCTTGCTTGCTTTGTCATTATGACTAGTGTCACTATCCCTCCTTTGTTTCTGGATTTTGCAATTCTTTACTTCAAACAAGAGCAAGGAGAAAAATTGAAAGATTCTTGGTATAGGATAATGGAATCTTATCGTGTTTGCACTACAAAGGGGACGTGAAAATTTTGCTTCGCAATTTCTATGTAGGATTAACTATGCCCCACAGAAAATTTTTGATTTTGCTGAGAGTGATGCTAATACTACTTATGAAATAATAGAGGGTACGGTAGGAACTCCACCTGGATTTAATTATACTTGTTGACACCAGATTTTGGCATGGTACAAATGCAATTAAGATGGTCTCAAATAGAGAAGTGATCTACATGAAAAAGTTTTGTGTTTTCGACACGAACATCTTTGTAGTTTGGGCCATCGCCATCCGATCTCATCTCGAAGGCCGAAGTTGTGTTCTAAATACTGAGATTTTGTATCCAGAGCACTGTTCGCCCCGTTACACCTCAAGGGCGGCCTCAAATGAGAAAAATTTGTACACGAATTGTCTTTGTCTCGTCGAACGGTAGATTTTGATATAAAAATTGTCATCCCAATCCGAGTTCGTATGCAAAAGTTAGAGCCATCAGAATGCAGCCCTGCCAGGAGGCAAAATATGGCGCGCCCCACCAAACACGTGTTTCATGGGTAGCGCCACCAATCAGCTATTTTGTGTGAGAGAGTCGGCCCTCAAAATGGTTTCAAATCAAAAACATTCAACGCAACAGTTTTTCGACTCATCGAAACAGTCAAATTTGCTTTTGGGCTCATCTTCATCCGAGGTCCTTTGTGGCCTATGGGACCTAAAAACCGAACTGATGTTCCACACTTACCTAAATCCGAGTTCGGTTAATTTTGGAAAGATTTGGACATGATTTGGAGTCCTTTTCTTGTACAGGAAGTCCATCCACCTCTTATATACCTAAGGGGTGACGGCCGATTGAACAACACACAATCGAACAAACACATCTACTGCTTTTTTGTGTCCGTCTATCCCCTACCCTTGTATCTTTCTTATCATTCTTTGTCATTCTTCAGCAATGGAGGACTACGAATCCACGAGGCTCTAGGGCGATCAGGTCGACCTAGGGTAGCCCATAGCCGCCACGTGCCCTGGTGGGGTCCCTCCCGGGTGCGTGGGGTTTCGGGTCCTCAAAGGCGCCTGCCAGATTGCTTGCGTACCGCGCTTCCAGACGGGTCTCCTTCGACGTGAGTTGCGGTGCATCACCCTCAGCGTAGGAGGTACACGGTGACGTGTTCGTGTGCGAACACACTTTCTGGCGACTCCGCTGGGGACGAAGCTTTGAATGGTCTCCATCTCGTTCTTGCTACGAAGAGATCGTGATCTAGGGTTTACAATCTGCAAAGGTAATATGAATACCCAATTCCCTACTGTAGATGCAAATAATTCATATGGTGGTACTAGATTGTTCAATGAGTATCGGCCAACCATAGTTTTTTCAATCATGCATCTAATTATGTGAAAAGGCCGATTCAAAGTAATTTACATGCTTCAACTTCTTATGATACTAGTAACATGTACCATATATACTCCAACTATCATGCATCGGCAACCCCATAAATCGTTATGCCGATGAACGACATGATGAGTTTGGTCAATCAAGTTGAAACACCTCGTGTAAGGACTTCCGATAGCATGCAACAAAGTGTTTCACCTTTTTATTCATCGGCAACTAATTTGCAATATACTAGTTCAACCATGCCGATGGATGGGAGAATTGGCCATGCTACTACTAGCTATTCGGCCAGTTACTCTCAACCGTCATATACTACACCTCATGATAGTAATTTTTTAGCACCATACACAACTATAGATGCTCATAATTTGGCTTCACACCTTTCTGGTCAAAGCCGAATAAATGTAAATTTTGCAGGAGCTGTTGTGCCCAATATTGTAGAAGATGAGGTAGTGGTGGCTGCATTGAAGAGTTTAGCCTAGAATAAGAGGATTAGTGCTCTTTGCCTTGAACAACATGAAAAGGGGCTATTTTCTAATTACGCAGCAATAAAAGCTAGAGTTTTGCAGGAGGATGAATCTTTGCCAATTGATAAAATTGGCGAGCAATAATATGGTTTTACAACAATGCATATGCCTTCACCTAGTACTACATCATATTACACACCCCCTACACAATTGCAAAATTTTGGCAACACTCGTGTGTCATTGCCGAAAGAATCTAAAAGCATTGGGGGGCAATCATATTCGGAGTGGGCTGAAATTGAGAAAAAAAACTTAAAGCCAATTTTGCCGCTCGCCGCCACAAACAAACAGAAAGGGAATTGGCTCAAATAAAAGAAGCATTGCCAATTGGTAGAATCAATGAAAAGAAGGATGATTTGGAACATGAATGTGCTTCGGTTGAAAAAGCCGAAACAAGTAGTATATATTCCGAGTCCATCAAATTCAAAGAGGCGAGCATTATTGAGAAAGGGCATGGCAAGCATAGCAAAATGACCATGCTTGATTTTTTCGAAGTTAAGGAAACCTAATTCCCGCCCTATGAGTTTTGTGCCATAGAAATTGACAAGCCTCAAGGAAAAGAACAAGTAGCCGAACAAAGTTCAGTTGACAAGGATCTTCAAAGTAAGAATGCACAGAATAAAGAAAAAGGTGATGAAAAGGCGTTGGGGAGCCATCCAAAGACGGAGAAAAGTATTATTGAAGTGATACAACCATCATGCTCTCCCAATATATTTGAAGAGGTATGTTTAGCAAGTAATTTACCTATTTTCAGATTTGGTCAGAACTTTATTGTTTATGCATCTATTAGAAAAATCCTCAAAAGTAATTTTGAAAGACCAATGAAGAAGGGTAATTTACTTGTTAGCAATAAAATTGTTATAGAACATATCGGTCAACCCATTGCGCCATTTATAAAGACCGATAGTGACTTATTGTTGCAGCCGAGGATTTCCTCTTTGCTTTATCTAAAGTTCATATCTAATTGGGTAGCTTTGCTTATTTATTACTTGGCTTGCATTTGGTCTCAGTTGAGACATGTATGCTCTAACTATTTTTGTTTCAGACATTTAAAGCCAAGGTTCAATTCTTTTGAGAAAACCGATGCTATAATGATATATTATCAAAAGACATCGGATATAGAGTGCAAAACACATTCCATAGCCGAATGGGGAGATTCCAAATCTGAACCATTCGTTTGCTTACCTCCAAAGCCGTTATCACACCAAGACCGGCTAAAAAAATAAGAAGTATACCTTCAATTCAAGCATGTGTGATCAAATATTTGATTTGTTGCTGAAAAATAATTACATAAGAATTCTAGATCACCATGTCGAGCCATCTATCCAAACAGAAATGTATCGCAGCTTGCATCATTCGTTCAAACATAATTTTGAGGATTGCAATATGTTTCGTCAAATAGTCAAATCGGCGATTGATAAAGGACGATTGAGATTTTTTCAAACATAAAAGGATGACCAGTCTATTCTGATTGGTCATGATGGCAAAAAGTTTTTGCATCGACTTCTTCAAGCTGATTCATTAAATGATGAGAAGGTAAAACAGTGGATGATGGGATCAAGTTTTCAAGTAAAAAAGTTCTTCAAGAGCACAATGAAGATATTCTTGAAGGCTAGAATTCCATCAAGGTTGCACAAAAGACGCCAAGTACTGGGGGAAACAAGAAAATCCAATGATCGATGCAAGCAAAGGTCGTGGTAAGCACAAAGGTAAAAAGCCGAAAGTCACTTTCGCGCAACTATTGAAAAAATATAAGAAGATAAGTGAGGAGAAAATTTCTTATCAGGCAAGTAATTCAAAATCATCAAGATCACCCCCTTGGTGCAAATCTGATGGCTGGTATTGGCAAAGGGAAAATGGCAATGCAACATATTCATATCCTTATTTTGGGTTGCCAATGTCAATGTCGTGGATGCCTCCCCATGCTCATGTAAATCCTTATCCTTTGTGGTACATGTATGATACAAGAGCGCATTCTCCATCTTATTTTAGACCATGCCACCAACATTGTGTAGTTCCAAGAAGGTCAAGGTTTGATGTACAATCATACGTCAAAGACCGTTTCAATAATAAAGAATCGGTCCAGAGCTCAAGGAAGAAGAAAGAGGTGGCCAAGCAAGTGTACCGGGTCAAAAAGTATGGTTGTAAGTGTGCTACTTCAGATTTGATCTCAAATAACAAAGAGCCAATTAAGGTGTTGACATTGGCTACAAAAGGCAAAGAAGTGGAGCAATCAATTGTTAAAAATCTCAGTGCCAAATCTGAAGAAAAGAAGTTGAGGGTGCACAAGGCCAAAAAAGAGTTGCCATTGGTTGAAACAGAATCACGGACGAGGTGCCCACTCGGCTTATCGTATTGGCAAAAGAAGGAGTTACAAAAGCTTAGTGCATAAGAGCTGAAAAAGAAGAACATGGCATCGGTTCCTGATGTCTACTACGCAACTTTATTCTTGTAGACTTGTGTTGGGCCTCCAAGCACAGAGTTTTGTAGGACAGTAGCAATTTTCCCTCAAGTGGATGACCTAAGGTTTAGCAATCCGTGGGAGGTGTAGGATGAAGATGGTCTCTCTCAAACAACTCTGCAACCAAATACAAGAAATCTCTTGTGTCGCCAACACACCAAATACAATGGCAAATTGTATAGGTGCACTAGTTCGGCGAAGAGATGGTGATAAAAGTGAAATATGGATGATAGAAATATATTTTTATAATCTGAATAAATAAAAACAGCAAGGTAGCAAATAGTAAACGGGCGCAAAAACGGTATTGAAATGCTTAAAATGAGGCATAGGGTCCATGCTTCCACTAGTGCAATCTCTCAACAATGCTAATATAATTGGATCATATAACCCTCCCTCAACGTGTGACACGTCTTCGTCGTATCTATAATTTTTTATTATTTCATGCCAATATTATACAACTTTCGCATATTTTTGGCAACTTTTTATATGATTTATAGGACTAACCTATTGATCCAGTGCCCAGTGTCAGTTCCTATTTTCTGCATGTTTTTTGTATCGCAGAGTATGCATATCAAACGAAGTCCAAATGCAATAAAATTTTTATGGAGAATTATTTTGGAATATATGTGATTTTTGGGAGTTCTAATCACCGCAAACAGAGGCCCACATGGCCCACAAGACACCAGGGCGCGCCAGAGGCCCCTGGCGCGTGGTGGTGGGTCGTGCCCTCCTCGAACGTCGGTTGGAGCTGTACTTCCGGCACAAGGAAGCTTATATCCGGAAAAATCATGTTAAAATATCAATGCAATCGGAGTTACGGATCTCCCGGAATATAAGAAACGGTTTTTGGCCAGATCAGGGGAACGCGAAACAGAAGAGAACAGAGATGGAGATCCAATCTCGGAGGGGCTCCCGCCCCTCCGCCGCCATAGGATACCATGGACCAAAGGGGGAATTGTCCTCCCATCTACGGGGAGGCCAAGGAAGAAGAAGAAGGAGGAGGGGGCTCTCTCCCCCTCGCTTCCGGTGGCGCCGGAGTGCCACCAGGGCAATGATCGGGACGACGATCTACATCAACAATCTTGCAACCGTTAACACCAACTTTCTCCCACTCTATGCAGAGGTGTAACACCTCTTCTCCCCGCTATAATCTCTACTTAAACATGGTGCTCAACTCCATATATTATTTCCCAATGATCTATGGTTATCCTATGATGTTTGAGTAGATCCGTTTTGTCCTGTGGGTTAATCGTGATCTTGGTTGGTATGATTGTATATTTTATTTATGGTGCTGTCCTACGGTGCCCTCCATTCTCACGCAAATGTGAGGGGGCCCCGCTGTAGGGTGTTGCAATATGTTCATGGTTCGCTTATGGTGGGTTGCGAGAGTGACAAAAGCTTAAACCCGAGTAGGTGGGCTATGGCGTATGGGATAAAGAGGACTTGATACTTAATGCTATGGTTGGGTTTCACGACCTTAATGATCTTTATTAGTTGCGGATGCTTGCTAGAGTTCCAATCATAAGTGCATATGATCCAGGTAGAGAAAGTATGCTAGCTCATGCCTCTCCCTCATATAGAATTGCAAGAATGATTACCGGTACTTGTTATCGATTGCCTAGGGACAAATAACTTTCTTGTTGACAAAAACCCTTTTACTAAACACCTAACTTTTATTATCTTGCAAAGTACTTCTAGTTTTATTTCTGCAAAGTAGTTCTAGCATCACACCTACAAACTAGTTTCATACTTGTTTTCGGTAAAGCAGACGTCAAGTGTGCGTAGAGTTGTATCGGTGGTCGATAGAACTTGAGGGAATATTTGCTATACCTTTAGCTCCTCGTTGGATTTGACACTCTTATTTATCGAAAAATTCTACAAACGATCCCCTATACTTGTGGGTTGTCAAGACCTTTTTCTGGCGCTGTTGCAGGGGAGTTATAGCGTGGGGTGAATATTCTCGTGTGTGCTTGTTTGCTTTATCACTAAGTAGTTTTTATTTCCTTTTCTAAGTTATTCTCTATCTTTAGTTATGGATATGGAACACGAAACACCAAAAAAAATTGTACCTGTTACTCATGGAGATGGGGAACCTCCTAAAACCCTCGATGCTTGTTATGTGAAAGATATCATGCACTACTTTGATAATCCTGAGAAAACCCCATTCAACTATATAATGGGAGTAACGTTGGATCAACGTGAATACTTTAGGGATTATCGCTTGACACAAAAAGGGAAACTTTTATGGTATCAAATTTATATGTTGCGTTGGTATGCTCGGGATCTATGCTTGAGACATGATTATACTTGTTGCTCTAGAATGAATGCTCCACGTCTTCCCTTTTCTTGCAAATTTAATGACAATGAAACCTTAGCTTCTTATGCTAATGGTATATATGATTACAATGATGTGGAACGAATAGAAGAATTTGTTGCTTTTAAGGGTGCATATTAAATTGAATCTTTGTTTGAAGTTTGAAGATTTTCATGATTCAATTTATAGACCTGAAAATTTTGCTATTCTTAAATATTGCTATTATAATTATAAATACAATTGCGATATTGATGCATTTATTGAGAATATCTCTGTTGTCCAAGAAGAGACTAACATTTTGCAGGAGTCTATGGAAGAAGAAAATGATGAAACTGTGAGCTCATTGGATGAAAAGAATGAGGAGGAGAGCGAAGAACAAATGGAGAAAGAGCGGATTAGCTACTCGTGCCCACCTTCTAATGAGAGTAACTCTTCAACTCATACATTATTTAATGCCCCTTCATTCTAACCGAAGGATGAATGCTATGATAACTACTATGATCCCATTGATTCATTTGAAATATCCCTTTTTGATGAACTTGATGCTTGGTATGCTTGTGGCCAAGATGCCAATATGAATTATGCTTATGGAGATGAACTTGCTATAGTGCCTTATGTTGAGAATGAAACTATTGCTATTGCACCCGCACATGATAGTCCTATTATCTTTTTGAATTCTCCCAACTATACTATATAGGAGAAGTTTGCTCTTGTTAAGGATTATACTGATGGGTTGCCTTTTACCGTTGCACATGATGATTTTGATGAATATAATATGCATGTGCTTGCTGCTACTACTTGCAATTATTATGAGAGACGAACTATATCTACACCTCTCTATGTTTCCGACACGATAAAATTGCAAGAAACCACTTATGCTATGTACTGGCCTTTACTTGATGTGCATGACTTGTTCTTGTATGACATGTTGATGCATAGGAAGACGGTTAGACATCGTCATTGCTTGATATATGTTGCTTTGTGCTCACTACTAAATGCCAAATCATTGCTAATTAAAATTTGGCTTTGATATACCTTGGGATCCGGGTAGGTCCATTACTTGCGCACTTTATGCCTAGCTTAATGACTTTAAAGAAAGCGCTGCCAGGGAGACAACCCGGAGGTTTTAGAGAGTTATTTATTTATGTTGAGTGCTTTTATAAAGTTTAAAAAAATATAGAGGGGAACACAAAACTTTTCAAAAAGGAAAGTGAAAGTGAGAGTGTCGGTGTGGAACGACACCTATGCGATCACAAGAATCCCTACTACGGTTGCCGGGGCGCAGGGTTGCGAGGAGGGCAGGGCTACTAGACAGCACAAGGATCGTTTACCCAGGTTCGGGCCGCGAGGATGCGTAAAACCCTAGTCCTGCTTTGGTGGGTGTATTTCTGAGAGTTCTTGAGCTCTCGAACTAGCTGTGGTCAGCGTGTGGTTAGAAAGAGCCGAATCCCTCTCCTCATCGCCTCGGGCCTCCTTTTATAGGAAAAAGGGGTTGCCACAGCGGCACACAGGAGGTGGAAAGGTCTACAGTGGCACGAGGTTATCCCTCGTATTACAGGACAAGGTGCATTTAATGCACCGCCTAGGTGTCCTCTTGCTTTATCGGGGACGAGGCCCGTCCCGTCCATCGCCGCTCCTCCTCGCTTTGACACGCGCCTCGGCCAGGGATGCGTGCGGTGCCATGTAGGCAGGCAGGCAGCTAAGTTGGTGCGGTGGTGGAGCCTTCACGAAGATCTGCATGCCACCACGCAGGCGCTTGATGAGTTGGCTTGGGAGTTGCATGTTGCCACGCAGGTGCCCGCCCAACTGGTTGGGCTGGCAGCTGCATGCGAACGGCGGTGGAAGCTTGGTTGATGTGGGCCTAGCGGTGGCCTTGCCGGCGTCTTTGGTGAGGGCCTTGCCGCGTGGCCTAGCAAGGGTCTCGCTGTGGCGTGTTGTCGTCCCTGGCAAGGGTCTTGCCGAGAATCGTCGTCTTATAATCTGATCTTGAATATGTCTTAACAAAGATCTACACGCCACCACAGGGGTGCCTTCCCGAGCCCTGGCCCCACGCTGATGATGGCACTGGGGGCCGCGGGCTGAAGGGTCGCTCGCTCTGTTGGTGCGGGGCGAGTTGTCCCAGCAAGAGTCTTGCCGGGGCCGCTGAGGCCACCCAGCAAGGGTCTTGCCGGGGGAACTGGCTTCGTCCCTCTGCTTTGTGTGGTCTTGGCCTTGGTGTTGCCTTGATTGTCTTGGGCTTCAATCTTACCTTGGCTCACCTCCCTCGTTCTGCTTGGTGTGGTCGTGGGCGCGGCTCTGACTACCCGTGCACAGGAAAAGGGGTACAAAGATGCGCCCCTATTTTTGTACACCGACAGGAGCCCCTGGGTCTGGGCCACACATAAGTGCAACACGTTGTTGGGCCAGGCCCAAAACGGTGCGCGGGCAGGTGGGCGGTTTTTACCATGGTAAGGTTCTTCGCACGCTGCGCCTCCCACGACCCGCGCGCGTGGCGTGGCGTGGAGGGGTGTGCGTGACGTGGGCGGCATGCGTGGTGCGGTTTCCACACGCATGCGTCACATCACAGTAAAGAGGCGGCTCGCGTCTTCCCCGTAAAAAGAGGGAGGCGTGGAGGCGCGGCTCATTTACTAAGCGGGGTCGAGGTGCGGTCTTCAAGGCGTCCACTCCTGCGATCACGGGGTTGGGAGAGGTCGCCTCACCCGTCCCCTCAGTTCTGCACGTCCGCCACGCGTCCTTGTGGTGGAAAACGGTGAAGGCGAGAAACCGGGCCGCCGTTGGTTGGGCGGCGGGTCGGTCCTGATTCCCCGCGCCTCCGGTGTCTGGATTGGCTGAGCGGGGTGGCCGAGCCTCAACCCCATTCCTCAACAGCGCGTCCCTCTCCCTTTTGAACCCGTGGTGGTGGAACCGGCCACGAGGGGAAGGGGGAGGGGGCGAGGCCGGGGCAGAGGCCGTAGCGCTCGGGGAAGAGGAGGACGGGGCGATGCGCTGGCCTCGCCCGTGCCAATGATGCCCTTCCCGATGGAGGGCCACGTTGAAGACCAGCCTTGTGAGTTCTTCATCAGGCTCCGCCGGCCCCCGCGTGGTCGTCTTCGTCTCCCCACTCCGTTCGCTCGGGTGATGGAGCGTGCCCCGCCCCAGACCCTCAGGCTGCACATGAAGGGCTGCGGGAACGGGGGCACGCGGGTCGATGTCGAGTTCCCGGCTCCTCACGTTATGTATATCCGTCATGGATGGAAGACATTCTCCCGCATCGACAGCCTGACGACGGGGCTCGTCCTCTACTTCAAGTTAATGGAGGACGATCTGCTCTCCGTCAAGGTCTTCGGAGATTTTGGAACTCGTCTGAAATGCTTCATGGAGAGCTCCTCTGATGGAGATTCTGACGATGGAAGCTCGTCCTTGAGCGAGAGCGACGAGGAGGACAGTGGGGCGGACAGCGGGGACGAGTCCAATTAGGTGTCAGACGCCCCGCGCCTGAGCGGGTGCGGCAGCAGCATCTACACCTGGCCGCTCCTCCGGCAGAAGCTGGACGGGGGCAGGGCCAGCTCCTTGAACCTTGCGGGGCTATCTCCTTGGGCGGCTGGCGGCGGGAGGCTGCGGAAGAGGAAGAAGGTGGGCGGCAAGGCCATCAACTCGGAGTACGCGGGCACCGACGCCTTCATCGCGTATTGCCGGTCCTGTCGCCTCGTCTTCCAGCTCCTTTCCTGGCGCCGTCATCACCATCCCGCCCGTGGGTGGCCACCGAGATGTTCTCTTGGTGCTTTCTGCTGCTCGTAGCTCGCCTAGGCGCCCCTTTTGCCCTTTCGCCTCCTTGACCTACCTCCTGAGGAGAGGGACAAGAAAGGGATTATGGGCATCTTATCTCTTTTTTAGTTTGTAAGCCTGCGGGCCTTTGTTAAATTTAAAACTTGTAATCCCCTTCCTCATGTTTTTCATCTCGCACGAACTGTACCTGTATGGGATGTTTTTAATGAAAAAGGGATGCTTGCCGGGTTTTTCGTTCGCGGGTAAATCCCGCGACAAGGAGCGAATCCTTGTTATTGTTTTAAGATAAACTTTTTCGCCCGGCAACAGGTCTTGCTGTCCCCCCACTCCACTCGACCGTTCTCGCGCTCTTGGCGGAGGCAGGGATGAAATGGGCTTTAGGCTCCTCGTCCCACCTCCTTGCCGCCGCGGCTACGATCAAATCCGGACCCAGGAAATAATCCCTAGGTATAGGAAAAAGGGGAGCACGACATCCTAGAGATAAAAACGAGGTTTCACATGCCCCAGTCCGGTTCCGAAATGCATGACAGAGGATAAAAGACTTATCTGGATCCATAGCGCTTGGCAATCTCATCTTGCCGCGGTTGGATCCTTGTGCTTGCAGCCCCCGGCAACTCTGGCTCGCCGGGGTCGGGGCGCCGGTCCGTTTCCTTCTTTCTGAATAGCTCAGCAGAAGTGTTCTTGTGCCCTGCGAACCAAAGGTGGACAGAAAAGGAACAGACAGACACGCACTCGACCTCTAGGCTAGGGGTTAGTCGCCGCTAAGCACTATCAACCCTAACCAAGGAAGAGACTCGACCTAGTATGCATGCTATAACTTAGGGCGCCAGTGCTTCATTTATTTATGCTCAGGGTCTACGCCTGGCTTTGTACAAAGGGTCACATGCCTTGTCGGCAAAGCTTGTACAAAAGGTAGCTTGCCGGGAGGCCCGGCAAGCCGCGCCTTGTGGGTAAAACTTGCGAAGATGCTCGATGTTCCAAGAGTTGCTCACTCGGACGGCATCTTCGGTCTCCAGGCGGATTGCGCCATGCCTGGTGACTCACATTACCCGATAAGGGCCTTCCCACTTCGGTGTCAACTTGTTGGAATTCTTGGCCGACTGAACACGCCGAAGAACAAGGTCGCCTTCCTCAAGGCTTCGGGCATGAACCTTGCGGCTATGATAGCGGCGCAAGGCTTGCTGGTAGCGTGCCACTCTCACAGCTGCCCGAAGACGATCTTCCTCAAGGAGCGTCGCATCATCTTGGCGCAACGGCTCTTGCTCAAGCTCATCATAAGCGAGCACTCGAGGTGACCCGTATATGAGTTCCATGGGGAGAACTGCTTCTGCCCCGTATACCAGGGCAAAAGGTGCCTGGCCGGTGGCTCGATTTGGCGTCGTCCTGATCGACCAAAGAACCGCCGGCAACTCATCAATCCAGCGCCTTCCACTCTTGTGCAGCTTGTCAAAGGTCTTCGTTCTCAAGCCTCGCAACACTTCAGCATTTGCCCTCTCCGCTTGGCCGTTGCTCCGTGGATGTGCCACGGAAGCAAAACAGACCTTGCTGCGAAGGTCTTGG
This sequence comes from Triticum urartu, assembly GCF_003073215.2. Lineage (NCBI taxonomy): Eukaryota > Viridiplantae > Streptophyta > Magnoliopsida > Poales > Poaceae > Triticum > Triticum urartu. Next base: position 458,091,154 of record NC_053027.1, read on the forward strand.
ATGTACTGCATGAAGGTGTGGCTTGTGAACTATGTGCCGTTGTCGGTGATGACTCTGTTTGGCACACCAAAATGGCAGACCAGTCCTTTGAAGAACTTGACGGCTGACTGAGCAGTCACCTTCCTCACTGCTTCCACTTCCGGCCACTTTGTGAACTTGTCGATTGCAATGTACAAGTACTCAAAGCCCCCGACAGCGTGGAGGAAAGGGCCCAGTATATCGAGCCCCCAGACCGAGAATGGCCAGGAGAGAGGGATTGTTTGAAGGGCTTAAGCCGGTTGATGAAGCTTCTTTGAATGGAACTGGCACGCTTCACACTTTGTTACTAGTGTCGTCGCATCCTGGAGGGCGGTGGGCCAGAAGAAACCTTGTCGGAATGCCTTCCCGGCAAGGGCCCTTGACCCTATGTGGGAGCCACATATGCCTCCATGTATCTCTGCCAACAACTACAGTCCTTCCTCCTGGGGGATGCACTTGAGTTTCACACCGTTTGGCCTCCTCCGGTATAGGACGTCATCGACGAACTGGTACAGGGCGGACCAACGGGCTACTTTCTCTGCTTCTTCCTGCTCCTCAGGAAGCTCCCCTGTTTGGAGGAAGTGGACGGTATGTTGCGCCCATGCCGGAGCCTGAGGCTCGACAGCAAGGACCAAAGGCATTTCTTCCGCCATGAGAGCGGTTGTCTCTACGGCCAGGGCTTGACGCCCTGTCGGAGCCAGTCACTCTTGGGCAGGCTCAGCGTCCGCGGCAGCACCCTTGCCTGCAGCCCCAGGGGGCTTGGTAGGAAAGTACTTGCCGGGACCTGATTTCCTCCGCTTGTTCTGCCCCACTGATGGTTCGACAGATGGTTGAGTTAACCAGAGCAAAAAGGTACCTGGTTCCACAGGTAGCTTGAATGCGGCACGCTTTGATAGGTAATCGGTGATGTCGTTCTCCGCTCGGGGGACGTGCTCCGCCTAGATACCGTCAAAGCATTCCTCCAGTTTCCTCACCTCATCTACGTAGGCTTCCATCAATGGGCTATGATAATCCTTGTTGACCTGCCTGACAACGAGCTGCGAGTCGCCCCTGACGATGAGCTTCTTAACCCCGAGGTCTGCCGCGATCCTGAGACTGGCAAGCAATCCCTCCTACTCGGCGGTGTTGTTGGTGGACATCTCCCTCGGGAAGTGCATCTGGATCACGTACTTGAGGTGTTCTCCGGTGGGCGCGACGAGTAGCACACCGGCACCGGTGCCTTGCAGCGAGAAAGCCCCATCAAAGTACATGATCCAGTCGCGGTCTGCTTCCTTGCCGGGGAGAGTGGTCTCCTGCATTTCTTCGTCAGGCATCGAGGTCCATTCTACGATGAATTCCGCCAAGACTCTGCTCTGAATTGTCAAGGTACTTTCAAACTTTAAACCGAAACTTGACAGCTCCAAGGCCCATTCCACAATCCTTCCGGTTGCGTCCGGGTTGTGCAGTATCCGTTGCAACGGGAGGTGGGTGACGACAGTGATCTCGTGGGCCTGGAAGTAGTGACGGAGCTTCCTCGAGGCCATAAGGAGGCCGAAGAGCAATTTTTGCACGCCAGAATACCTCGACCTAGCCCCTGCAAGAGGGAGCTGACAAAGTAAACCGGGTGCTGCATCATCTTATTCTTTGGCACCACTTCACTCGACTGCGCGGGCATTGCCTTGGTGGCACCAAACTCCGCCGGGGGCCGCGCCTTGTCGGCACCAGGCCCTGCTGGGGGAATCTTTGGCTTGCCATCCGCTGGTTCTGCCGCCATTGCCACCTCCTCGTCGACCTCCCTCTGTGCCACCAGTGCGGCGCTGACCACTTGATTCGTCGCCGCCAGATATAGCAGCAACGGCTCTTGTGGTTTAGGCGCAACCAGTATCAGCGTGGAGGAAAGGTATTTCTTCAGATCCTGAAGTGCTGCCTCGGCTTCTAGTGTCGACTCTATTGGGCCTGCCTTCTTCAAGATTTTGAAGAAGGGAAGGGCGCGCTCGGCAGACTTGGAGATGAACCGGCTCATGGCGGCAACGCAGCCGGTGAGCCAACGCACATCCTTGATCCGCTTGGCCGCCTCGATCTGCTCAATAGCCTTAATCTTGTCTGGGTTTGCCTCAATCCCACGCTGTGACACAAAGAATCCGAGAAGCTTGCCGGACGAAACGCCGAAGACGCACTTCTCAGGGTTCAGCTTGAGGTTGATCTTGCGCAGGTTAGCAAATGTCTCTTCCAGATCTTGCACAAGAGTTGGCCCGTCCTTGGTTTTGACCACTATGTCATCCATGTAGGCCTCCATATTTCTATGGAGCTGGGGTTCAAAACCAATTTGGACTGATCTTGCAAACGTTGAGCCGGCACTCTTCAACCCGAAAGGCATCTGTAAAAAGCAATACGTACCACATAGGGTGATGAATGCCGTCTTCTCTTCATCCTCTCTTGTCATGAAGATTTGGTGGTAGCCTGAGTAGGCGTCGAGGAATGATAACAAATCACACCCGGCCGTGGAGTCAACAATCTGGTCGATGCGTGGCAATGGTAAGGGGTCCTTAGGGCAAGCCTTATTAATATCTGTGTAATCAATACACAGCCTCCACTTCCCATTCGCCTTGCGCACCACTACTGGATTGGCCAACCACGTCGGGTGGAGCACCCCTCTCACCAAACCTGCCGCCTCCAACTTCCTGATCTCATCTGTGATGAACTCCTGCCTTTCCAGAGCCCGCTTTCTAACCTTCTGCTTGACGGGCCGCGCGTGGGGACAGACAGCTAGGTGGTGCTCAATCACCTCCCTGGGAAAACTGGGGATGTCGGACGCTTGCCATGCAAACACGTCGACATTTGCCCGCAGGAAGGTGACGAGCGCGCCTTCCTATTTGCTGTCGAGGGTGGAGCCTATGATGAAGGCCCCTCCCGTGACATCCTCCCCGACAGGCACCTTCTTGGTCTGCGGCTGCTCGGCTCTGGATCTCTTGCTCTTGTCGGTAGAGCTCTCTGGCACGTCCTCAATGGTAGCACAACACTCCAAGGAGGTGCGCTTGCCAGAGTGGGTGCGAGAGGTCTTGCCGGGCTCCTTTTTCCCTCCCGGGCCATCAGCGGCAGGAGCAGGTGCCTTGACGGTAGCTGCTGCAACTGCTTCCCAGTAGAGTTGGTCGGTGCAGATCAGCACGTCCTTCTTGTCGGAGGGGACGGAGACAATGGTCAACGGCCCGGGCATCTTTAGAATGTTGTAGGCGTAGTGTGACGACGCCATGAACTTGGCCAATGCCGGGCGGCCAAGGATCCCGTTGTAGGGCAAGGGGATCTTGGCCACGTCAAAGACGATCCTCTCCGTCCTGTAGTTCAACTCTCCTCCAAATGTCACCGGCAGTGTGACCTTTCCCTTCGGCTGGCTCCTCCCCGGATTGACCCCTTGAAATGTGCCCGTTTCCTTGAGGTCTCCATCAGGGATTTGCAACCTTTTGATCATGACAGGCGAGATCAGGTTCAGGCCGGCCCCGCCATCAACCAACATCTTCTTCACCCTGAGGTTCCGTATTGTTGGCGAGACCAACAATGGCAAACACCCGACCGCGGTAGTGCGGTCAGGGTGGTCCTTGGCATCAAAGATGAGGGGCATGCTGGACCACTTCAGCGGCTTCTGAGCGTCGAACGACGGCTCTGCTGCTGTAATCTCACGCGCCCACTGCTTGAGCTAGCGGTGAGAGGCATCTAGCGAGGCACCGCCATTGACCACATGGCCTCCGTAGCCTTCTGGAACCCTTGCTCACCAGACTCGTCGTCCTCGTCGTGATCGTCGTCTTCTTATTTCTTCTTGCGGCCCCGGGCGGGCCTCTCTTGCTGGTTGTCCTTGCCGGGCCGGCCTCCTTGGCCGCCACGCTTCTTGTCGGATCCCTTAGCACCGTCCTGGTCCTTCTCCTTGTCCCGCCTTTCGTACTCAGCCTTTTGCTTCTCAGCAAGCAGCTCGACTTGTCGGTAGTTCTGGAGGTCGTGGCCCTTGGTGCGGTGGATCTTGCAGTATTGCTTGCCGGAGCTTCCTGGCTTGTCGGTAGCCGCCAGGGCCCGGCAGGCGGCGCACCCGGCAATCTCCTTGCTGGGGGCGTCTTCCTTGACCTTCTTGTCGGCACCGGTATCGTCATATCCCTCAACTGCAAGCACGGCCTTGCCTTTGCGTTTCCTGTTGCGATGTCGTCTCTTCTTCGTCGGGTGGCAGTGTCTTCATTGGTAGAGTCGGTTTCCGTGCCGGCGTCTTCGCCGGGGTACTTCCTTCCCTCTTCAGCCCGGGCGCACCTATCGGCCAGAACGTAGAGCTCGGCCACATCCTTAACCTTGGTCATCGCCAGCTCCTCGCGCATTTTGCGATTGCGTACGTTCTGGTGGAACGTGCTAATCACAGCGGCGGGATGAACGTCGGGGATGTTGTATTGCACCCGGCTGAATCTCTGGATGTACTTGCGCAGAGTCTCCCCTTCCTTCTAGGGAATGATATGCAGATCACTAGCCTGGCCATGAGCTTGGTGGCCTCATGTGAAGGCACCAACGAACTCATGGCACAGATCTGACCAGGAAGAAATGGAATCCACCGGCAAGTGCATCAACCAAGACATCACACTGGGCTTGAGCGCCAGCGGGAAATAGTTGGCAAGCACCTTGTCGTCGTGAGCCCCAGTGGCCTGCATCGCGATGGTGTAGATGCTGAGGAACTGGGACGGATGGGTCTTGCCGGTGTACTTCTCGCCAACGTCGGGCTTGAACGTGCGGTGGGACGGCCACTAGAACTGCCTCAGCTCACGGGTAAAAGCCGGGCAGCCCACCTCGTAAGGTAGGCCGCCGGGGCCCCCCGGTGCCGGCTGGTCCATAGCGGGTCCCGCCCGCTTGTCCAACTGGCGGCGCGTTTCGCGCAGGCGCTCAATGGTGGTTCGAGCGTCTTCGTGAGCTCGCTCCCGAAGGACCTGGCGCTAGTCGCGGAGGGTCTGCGGGTCGGACGACACTATGGAGATGTCATCACAAGCGTCATCGTGACGGGCCGACGCCCGCGGTGGCTGGCGAGGAGGAGGAGAGTGCACCGTGGCCACAGCTCCCCCGGTCCTCCCAGCGCCAGCATGTGGTGGCTCGATGGAGCGCCGGCCCAAGGGCCCCGCCGGTCGCGGATCATCTTTGTTTGCGACGGCGACGAGGCTCCGGATGGTGGCCCTCCACTCGTCGAGCTTCTCCGCAGCAGGAGGGAAGTCGAGGAGCAGCTGTGCGCGTGCCAAAGCTTCCGCTGGCGTGGGCGGCGGCGACAGCTACGTGGATTGTGGCGCTTCGACTTCTAACTATGTTAGAAGGAGCTCCGTCACGACCCAGCGGTTGCGTGCCATTTTCGCCAGCGCTTCGGCGAACGTGCTGAACCCCCTCATTTTGCCGATGACGCACAGGGCTCTTCCCACGGCGGTGCCCAGGGTCACCATCGTTGTGACACTGCTCGGTGCGCACACCATGGGAAGAACGCGTGGTGTTCGCCGGTGTAGGCATCCTAGATGTCGCCGCGCCGCCCGGAGTCGGCACAGCGACGCCCCTGGAGGGCCCCACGCCGCCTGCGGGGGGCCAGCTCCGTCCTTGGATCCGGTGACGTGTAGCCGGTCGTCTGGCGCACGAACGACGCCACTCGCCAGGCTCTGACTGCCTGGGCGATGCTGGTGCTCGCGGGCCGCAGCACGGGTCCTGTCTGCGACCGGTCCGCTGCTCGTCCGCACCGGCACGGGTCGTTCGGCTCCCAACGAATCGACCGCCGTGGCCGTCCCCTTCTTAGGGGCCATGGCGACGAAGAACTGCTAGGCTAACTACTAGACCAGATTCTCACAATTGCGCCCCCTACCTGGCGCGCCAAAAGATGTCGGTGTGGAAAGACACCTATGGGATCACAAGGATCCCTACTACGGTTGCTGGGGCGCAGGGTTGCGAGGAGAGCAGGGCCAGTAGACAGCACAAGGATTGTTTACCCAGGTTCGGGTCACGAGGATGCGTAAAACCCTAGTACTGCTTTGGTGGGTGTATTTCTGAGAGTTCTTGAGCTCTCGAACTAGCTGTGGTCAGCGTGTGGTTCGAAAGAGCCAAATCCCTCTCCTCGTGGCCTCGGGGGTCCGTTTATAGGAAAAAGGGGTTGCCACAGCAGCACACAGGAGGTGGAAAGGTCTACAGTGGCACGAGGTTATCCCTCGTATTACAGGACAAGGTGCATTTAATGCACCGCTTAGGTTTCCTCTTGCTTTATCTGGGACGGGGGCGAGGCCCGTCCCGTCCGTCGCCGCTCCTCCTCGCTTTGACACGCGCCTCGACCAGGGATGCGTGCGGTGCCATGTAGGCAGGCAGGCAGCTGAGTTGGCGCGGTGGTGGAGCCTTCACGAAGATCTGCATGCCGCCACGCAGGCGCTTGATGAGTTGGCTTGGGAGCTGCATGTTGCCACGCAGGTGCCTGCCCAGCTGGTTGGGCTGGCAGCTGCATACGAATGGCGGTGGGAGCTTGGTTGACATGGGCTTGGCAGTGGCCTTGCCGGCGTCTTTGGTGAGGGCCTTGCCGCGTGGCCTGGCAAGGGTCTCGCCATGGCGTGTTGTCATCCCCGGCAAGGGTCTTGCCGAGATTTGTCGTCTTCTAATCTGATCTTGAATATGTCTTCACAAAGATCTACACGCCACCACAGGGGTGACTTCCTGAGCCCTGGCCCCACGCTGATGATGGCACTGGGGCCGCGGGCTCAAGGGTGGCTCGCTCTGTTGGTGCGGGGCGAGCTGTCCCGGCAAGAGTCTTGTCGGGGCCGCTGAGGCCACCCGGCAAGGGTCTTGCCGGGGGAACTGGCTTTGTCCCTCTGCTCTTTGTCGTCTTGGCCTTGGCGTTGCTTTGATTGTCTTGGGCTTCGATCTTACCTTGTCTCACCTCCCTCGTTCTGCTTGGTGTGGCCGTGGGCACAGCTCTGACTGCCCGTGCACAGGAAAAGGGGTACAAAGATGCGCCCCTATTTTTGTACACCGACAGAGAGAGACAAGCATTGTTGAAGTGGGGGAGCTCCTTGAACTTTGTTCATGCTCACGGAAACTTTGTGAATCTTAAATTACAGAAACTTTTCAACAAAAATAATTATCCCCTTGTACAATTCCATTGTATTATAAAAATAATGTGCCAAGGTTTGCCTTTAGGATGATTAAATTGCTTGTTGGTTTGTGTGCTGCAAAACGGAAACTTTGGCTGTAGTGCTCGATTTTACATTTTTTACTGGAACATCAAATGGTCCTGAAACCTTTTTAAATGTCTTTCTATACAAAATGTTTATTTTTCCTAATTGTTTCAGAATTTTTTGAGTTACAGAAGTATGGTGGATGTTCAAATCTTTACAGACTGTCTTGTTTTCACAGATTGTTGTTATAGCTTCATTATTTGCGTATGTTTGAATTCTTGCTGAAGCCTCCTTGACTTGAGGCCATACAATTGTGATAGCATACAGTGGGTGATGTTTGTTTATAATTATACAATAATGTTACAGCAGTACATGATGGGATTTCATTGCCATATTCACTAACCCCGCCACTAAAAGTTCGGTTGAGTTTTGTGTGGATGAAGTGATCAAAGATCGAGGAGGTCCCGATATGAGGAGAAGGAGGAGAGGAAAGAGCTCAAGCTTGGGGATTCCCAAGGCACCCCAAGTAAATATTCAAGGATACTCAAGCGTCTAAGCTTGGGGATTCCCCGGAAGGCATCCCATCTTTCTTCAACAAGTATCGGTATGTTTTCGCTTTCGTTTCGTTCATGTGATACATGTAAATCTTGGAGCGTATTTTGCATTTAGTTTTCACTTTTCTTTCATGCACCATGCTGGTATGAGATAGTCCATGGTTGATTTATGGAATGCTCATTGCACTTCACTTATATCTTTTGAGTATGGCTTTATAGAATGCTTCATGTGCTTCACTTATATCATTTGAAGTTTTGATTGCATGTTTCTCTTCACATAGAAAACCGTTATTTGAAGAATGCTCTTTTGCTTCACTTATATCTATTAGAGCATGGTCTTATGTAGAAAGAATTAAACTCTCATGATTCACTTAGATCTATTTAGAGAGTCAACAGGAATTGGTCAATCGCATGGTTAGTCATAAAATCCTACATAAAACTTATGGATCACTGAATATAATATGTTTGATTCCTTGCAATAGTTTTGCGATATAGAGATGGAATATGTGGGAGGTACTAGTAAACGATTGTGGTTAGTAAGGATATTGGTGTTAAGGTTTGTGATTCCCGAAGCATGCACGTATAGTCTCTCATTATGCTATGAAGTTGGAGCATGATTTATTATTGATTGTCTTCCTTATGAGTGGCGGTCGGGGACGGGCGATGGTCTTTTCCTACCAATCTATCCCCTAGGGGCATGTGTAGTAGTACATTGCTTCGAGGGCTAATAAACTTTTGCAATAAGTATATGAGTTCTTTATGACTAATGTGAGTCCATGAATTATACGCGCTCTTACCTTTCCGCAATTTGCTAGCCTCTACGGTACCGTGCATTGCCCTTTCTCACATCGAGACGTGGTGCAAACTTCGCAGGTGCATCCAAACCCCGTGATATGATACGCTCTATCACACATAAGCCTTATTATATCTTCCTCAAGACAGCCACCATACCTACCTATTATTGCTTTTCCATGGCCATTCCGAGATATATTGCCATGCAACTTCCACCGCTTCCTTTTGATGACTTGAGCATTCATTGTCATATTGCTTTGCATGATCATATAGCTAACATAGCAGTTGTGCTCAGCCACCGTTCATCATTTTTTTCATACATGTTTCGCTAGATCATTGCACATCCTGGTACATGCTAGAGGCATTCATATAGAGTCATACTTTGTCATAGGTATCGAGTTATAATTTTTATTTCTTTTGAGTTATAAGTAAACAGAAGTGTGATGATCATCATTATTAATTTTTAGAGCAGTGCCTCAGTGAGGAAAGGATGATGGAGACTATGATTCCCCCACAAGTCGGGATGAGACTCCGGACAATGAGAGAAAAAGAAAAAGGAAAAAAGAGAAAAAAGAAAAGAAAGAAAAGAAAGAAAGAAAAAAGGAAAAGAAAAAAATAAACAAAGAGAGAAGAGGCATTGTTAGTATCCTTTACCACACGTGTGCTTCAAAGTAGCACCATGTTTTTCATATGGAGAGTCTCCTATGTTGTCACTTCCATATACTAGTGGGAATTTTTCATTATAGGATTAGATGCACACCCACTTAGTTTCCATATTGAGATTTCACACACTTATAGCTCTTAGTGCATTCGTTGCATGGCAATCCCTACTCCTCGCATTGATATAAATTGATGGGAATCTCCATAGCCCGTTGGTTAGCCGCGTCGATGTGAGACTTTCTTACTTTTTTGTCTTCTTTATATTTACCCCTATCATCATACTCTATTCCACCCGTAGTATTCCGTGAGGGTTGAAAAAGCTGAAGCGCGTTAAAAAGTATGAACCAATTGCTCGGCTTGTCATCAGGGTTGTGCATGATAATACTTTCTGTTAAGAAGATAGAGCATGACAAGATTATATGATTTTGTAGGGATAGCTTTCTTTAGCGTTGATATCTTGAAAGACATGATTGTTTGTTGGGATGCCTGAGTATTGATGTCTTTATGTCAAGTTATAGACTATTGCTTTGAATCACTTATGTCTTAATATTCATTCCATGATTAGATATATGATCAAGTTTATGCTAGGTAGCATTCCACATAAAAAATTATCTTTTTTATCATTTACCTACTCGAGGACAAGCAGGAATTAAGCTTGGGGATGTTGATACGTCTCCGTCGTATCTATAGTTTTTTTATTGTTTCATGCCAATATTATACAACTTTCACATATATTTGGCAACTTTTATATGATTTATTGGACTAACCTATTGATCCAGTGCCCAGTGCTAGTTCCTGTTTTTTGCATGTTTTTTGTATCGTAGAGTATCCATATCAAACGAAGTCCAAATGCAATAAAATTTTACAAAGAATTATTTTGGAATATATGTGATTTTGGGGAGTTTGAATCACCGCAAACGGAGGCCCACACAGCCCACAAGACACCAGGGAGGGCGCTAGAGGCCCCTGGTGCATGGTGGTGGGTTGTGCCCTCCTCGAACGTCGGTTGGAGCTCTACTTCGGGCGCAAGGAAGCTTATATCTGGAAAAAGTCGTGTTAAAATCTCAGCGCAATTGGAGTTACGGATCTCCCGGAATATAAGAAACGGTTTTCGGCCAGATCAGGGGAACGCGAAATAGAAGAGAACAGAGAGGGAGATCCAATCTCGGAGGGGCTACCGCCCCTCCGCCACCATAGGATACCATGGACCAAAGGGGGAATTCTCCTCCCATATAGGGGGGAGGTCAAGGAATAAGAAGAAGGAGGGGAGCTCTCTCCCCCTCGCTTCCGGTGGCGCCGGAATGCCATGGGGGCAATGATCAGGACGGTGATCTACATCAACAATCTTGCTACCGTCAACACCAACTTTATCCCCCTCTATGCAGCAGTGTAACACCTCTTCTCCTCGCTATAATCTCTACTTAAATATGGTGCTCAACTCCATATACTATTTCCCAATGATCTATGGTTATACTATGATCTTTGAGTATATCCGTTTTGTCCTGTGGGTTAATCGTGATCTTGGTTGGTATGATTGTATATTTTATTTATGGTGATGTCCTATGGTGCCAGCCATTCTCGCGCAAATTGGAGGGCCCCCCGTTGTAGGGTGTTGCAATATGTTCATGGTTCGCTTATGGTGGGTTGCGAGAGTGACAGAAGCTTAAACCCGAGTAGGTGGGCTATGGCGTATGGGATAAAGAGGACTTGATACTTAATGCTATGGTTGGGTTTCACGACCTTAATGATGTTTAGTAGTTGTGGATGCTTGCTAGAGTTCCAATCATAAGTGCATATGATCCAAGTAGATAAAGTATGTTAGCTCATGCCTCTCCCTCATATATAATTGCAAGAATGATTACCGGTACTTGTTATCGATTGCCTAGGGACAAATAACTTTCTTGTTGACAAAAACCCTCTGCTCATGCATGGTTTCATGGATGACTATACTCGGTGGATAATTGAAGATGATGATGAGGATGTCCACATGGCAGGCAATAACGACATGGGGCTAGACGAAGAGATGGCCAACAATGATGGACCCGGAGACGAGGGCGCGGGACATGGCGGCGGAGAAGAGGCTGTACATGATGGGGAAGAGGGCACCGTACACAGCGGGGAAGAGGCCAGACACAGCGGAGAAGAGGCGGATACGCCGCAGTCTTCGACCTGACTAAGTTCAGTCGTGTAGGACCCTCATGTTTGAGGCCTGCTTCGCAAGAACACGACTAGCGAAGAGCTGCTTCTAGAGAGGAGGCCAAGCTGACGCAACTGGAGGTGAACTCAAAGACTCCATTGTATGACGGTTGCGATCCCGAGGTGACCCGCTTGAGTTTCACACTCGAACTTCTAAAGACGAAGGCAAAAAACAAATGGATAGACTCAAGCCTTGATGAGCATTTTAAGTATCTACATAATAAAGTTCTTCCCGTGGGGAACCTTTGTCCTACTAGTGTCGATGAGGCCAATAAGATCATGTGCCCTCTTTATCTGCCCCACATTATATACCATGCATGCATCAACGATTGCCTCATTTATTAGAAGGAGCACATGGAAAAAACCAGCTGTCTGGTGTGCAATGCTTCTCGATACAAGAAGGCCGGGAAGAAATCTCCTCAGAAAGTTGTATGGTACTAATCGATCACTCCCCGTCTACAGCGTTATTCTGTAGATCCTAAGGAAGCAAAGCTCATGTGCTGGCACGCGGAGAGGATGAATCCTGACAATGGAGATGATCCAAAGCTGAGACACCTCACGGATGCTAGCCAGTGGCGAGCATCAAACGCGAAATTTGGATATTTTACAGATGATGCAAGGAACATCATGCTTAGCGCGAATACCAATGGCATGAACCCGTTTGGCAACCAAAACACCAACCATAGCACATGGCCCGTGTTTGTATGGATGTACAACCTCCCCTGGTTGTGCATGAAGTCAAAGTACATACACATGAGCATGATGATTCAAGGGCCGACACAATCGGGAAATAATATTAATCTGTATCTAGGGCTACTAAAAGAGGAGTTAGACACTTTATGGAAACACCAGCCAAGACATGGGATGCCAGCAAAGGCAAGTATTTCTATATGAGAGTCGCGCTGATAACGACGGTGCATGACTATCTGGGTTACGGATATGTCGCAAGCCAGGTGTGCCACGGATATTGCGGGTGCACCCGGTGCATGGATGATACAACGTCTCAGCAGCTAACGAAAGATGGAGGGTCTGGGAAATCATGTACATGGGGCATCGAAGATGGCTCGAGAAGAATGACCCGTGGAGAAACCTGAAGGAAATATGCCCTAGAGGCAATAATAAAGTTTTTATTTTATATTTCCTTATATCATGATAAATGTTTATTATTCATGCAAGAATTGTATTAACCAGAAACTTGATACATGTGTGGATACATAGACAAAACACCGTGTCCCTAGTAAGCCTCTACTAGACTAGCTCGTTAATCGAAGATGGTTAAGTTTCCTAACCATAGACATGTGTTGTCATTTGATGAACGGGATCACATCATTAGGAGAATGGTGTGATGGAAAAGACCCATCCGTTAGCTAAGCATATTGGTCTTTCAGTTTTATTGCTATTGCTTTCTTCATGTCAAATACATATTCCTTCGACTATGAGATTATGCAACTGCCGGATACCGGAGGAATACCTTGTGTGATATCAAACGTCACAACGTAACATATAAAGATGCTCTACAAGTATCTCTGAAGGTGTTTGATGGGTTGGCATAGATCGATATTAGGATTTGTCATTCCGAGTATCAGAGAGGTATCTCTGGGCCCTCTCGGTAATGCACATCATAATAAGCCTTGCAAGCAATGTGACTAGTGAGTTAGTTGTGGGATAATGTATTATGGAACGAGTAAAGAGACTTGCCGGTAACGAGATTAAACTAGGTATGAAGATACCGATGATCGAATCTCGGGAAAGTAACATACCGATGACAAAGGGAATAACGTATGTTGTCATTACGGTATGACCAATAAAGATCTTCGTAGAATATGTGGGAACCAATATGAGCATCTAGGTTCCGATGTTGGTTATTGACCAGAGTGTTCTCTCGGTCATGTCTACATAGTTCTTGACCCTGTAGGGTCCGCACGCTTAACTTTCGGTGACGATTTTGTATTATATGAGTTATGTGATTTGCTGACCGAAAGTTGTTTGGAGTCTCGGATGAGATCAACGGACATGACGAGGAGTCTCGAAATGGTCAAGAGGTAAAGATTGATATATAGGACAATGGTATTTGGACACCGGAAGTGTTCCGGGGGTACCGGGTACATATTGGGTCACCGGAAGGGGTTCCGGGCATCCCCCCGGCAACTACATGGGCCTAATGGGCCAAGAAGGGGACAGACCAGCCCCTAGGGGGCTGGTGCGCCCCATGTAGGCCGAAATAAGGGGGAAGGAGAGAGGTGAAGAGAGAAAGGAAGGGGATCAATTCGGCCTCCCCCTTCCTTCTCTCCTCCCTCCTCCTTCCATCCCCCTCTGGATGAATATGGAAGGGGGGAGACCGAATTAGGAGGCGCCCAAGTAGGATTCCTCCTACTTGGGGCGCCCCCTTGGCTGCCTCTCCTCCCCTCCAACCTATATATATGTGGGGGGGCACCACTAGAACACACAACAACATCTGTTAGCCGTGTGCGGCGCCCCCTCCACAGTTTACGCCTCCGGTCATATTGTCGTAGTGCTTAAGCGAAGCCCTGCGCGGATCACTTCACCATCACCGTCACCACGCCGTCATGCTAACGAAACTCTCCCTCGACACTTTGCTGGATCAAGAGTTTGAGGGACGTCATCAAACTGAACGTGTGCAGAACTCGGAGGTGTCATATGTTCGGTGCTTGATCAGTCGGAATGAGAAGAAGTTCGATTACATCAACCGCGTTGTCAGACGCTTCCGCTTTTGGTCTACGAGGGTATGTGGACACACTCTCCCCCTCTCATCGCTATGCATCTCCTAGATAGATCTTGCGTGAGCGTAGGAAAATTTTGAAATTGCATGCTACGTTTCCCAACAGTGGCATCTGTCATGGACTTAACACGGCATATGTCCTAGCGAAAGGACTTAGATGTGGAGCCATCGCAACTAGGTTATCTTAAAGGGGTTAATCGGGACAAAGGACATAGAGAGTTTATACTGTTTCGGCCCCTTGTAGCGAGGTAAAGGCTTACTCCAGTTTTGGGGGTTGTATTGCTTGGGTTTCGATTATCAGGGAGCGAATCCACTTGTCCTAGTTCTTGACTTGTTGTTTCCTGAGTTAACCCACCGCCGGGTCACCCCTTTATATACACAGGTTGATGCCCAGCGGCTTACAGAGTCCCGGCCGGCTCATACACAATGTGTCCGGCTCGGTGACTAACTAAGCTTGCCTTACAATACAAGTTACACATATGGCGGTTCATCCTCTTGGGCCTCAAGTCGCCTCTGGGTCTTGGGCCTTCAATGGGCTTCCTTCATGACCCGCCATCTTCATCTTTAAGTCATCAGTGGTATGACCCGGCCCTTCCTGGGCGGGTTATACCTAATAGTTATATCCCCAACATTAGGCCCCAGGTTGATTTGAACTTCTTCACATCAATCTTCAATGCTTGACTTGTCAAAATCTTGCATCGTACATTTTATGAATTTGTTGTAACCCGCCATGACGTCAGCTCACAGAATCATATTAAACTGACATGCCATCATCTCACATTAATTTCGCATGAAGCCCAGAATATCCTAACAGGTCCTTATCTTTTAATGAACATCCCAAAAATCGAGGCGTCCACATAACCATATGATGATTTCGGCCTCCTCGATTCCCGCGCATGCCTTTTATCCATCCTCTTATAAATAGGGACGGGGTCTTTTTCATTTTCCCCCTTGCCTCCTCGTCTTCATCTTCCTCTCGTGACTCCTCTACAAACTGAGCTCTATCGCCGCCAACCTCCATTCGCTGCACCAACTTAGTCTGTTGCATCAACCTGACTCGACCAGAGAACGTCGGCACGCCACCGCTGTCCATCAGCATCTATAAGTGCTCAACTTCCCATGCCTCAGATCTGCACTAGGGTTTGTTTAGTTCTTCGGTGTTCTTCGATGTTCTTCGCCATCCCTCCATAGCGTGCTCATTTTAATCTGAAAATAGTGTTGAAGGCACGCGGAAGTTGTTTGACACCCTCTCTCAATCATAGGAATTGTCCTTTTTATACAGAGAATCTTCAAGCAAACAAGTTCCTCCGCTTGTACAACCTTTAGGTTTAGAATTTATTTTCCTTTTCCAAACTGCGGCAGATCCAAAATTATAGAATCAATCTATAGAATCTTGTTTGTCCAGCACTTAGCCAAATATTTACTGATAGATTAGAAGTATCATAATTGTCATGGCGGCTTAAACCGTCAACTGTGACTCGCCATATAACATTAGGCACCATTGAGCCGCCAACATGTGCTTCATAAGCTATATAACCTGGCAATATTTTCTCATGTAGTTCTCAATGTCAAAAGCGAAATCCGTCACCTCCAGTTTAGAATTGAATTCATTTTCTGAACTGCTGTAGATACATAGCCATTAGACCTTTACGGCGGTTTAAACAATAATTTGTAACCCGCCAGGTGCCTGCCGGTTTAACTCCACACCGCTTTTTAAATCACCAACTCAATGTTAATATAAGCCAACTATACTTTATCAGTTTAATCACATCTTAAATTGTCTTGTTTAGGCCATGCACCCCAATCATGACTAAGACACTTACGTCATGCGACTGGGTCCCTTCTATCATCATAGAGGAAATGCTTCAATAATATGTCAAAATCGGCTTCTTACCAGCAAAAATGGCATTCAATGGCGTGTTCCAAAACCATATGAAGTCAGACCTCAGCCACAGGTTAGCGAGATTATTGTTTTTGTTGATCACATGAATCGGGGTTTCTCACCGCCCGGGTCAAAATTCTTCCATGATGTTTTGCACTTATTTCAACTTCATCCTCAAGACATCAGACCCAACTCCGTCTCAAATATCTACAATTTCCAAGTCTTCTGCGAAGTATATCTTCAAGAGGAACCCAGTGTCGAACTCTTCAGGGAGTATTTTTATTTGAACCGCCAGAATGAGTTCACTGATGGACCCAGCTTAGAACTTGGGGGAGTCTCAATTCAGTGACAAAGAGACGCCATCTTTCCTTTTTTTGTGCTTCCAAGTCATCCTAAAGACTAGAATCAAACTTGGTTCTATTGTCAAGATACATCCCCAGCTAAAGAAAATCCATGTCCGGGTTATCGCGACCACAGACTCAGCGCAAAGCACCCTCTTCCAGACCGGCTTACTACCGCTGAACGAGCCAAGTATATGCCTATTTTTTCAAAGGTTAGAGTGTTGTTGGCCAATGGATTGACTGGTGTCAGCCTGGTCCGTTGCTGGGTGGCTTGGCGGATCATACCTTTGATCCGCTGGCCCGGGTTAATGTGCACATATACTGGTGATGTCAAGGATCCGTTGCGCCACTGCCCAGTACATTTGTCTGATAAAGCGATCAATGATATGACCAAAACCCTTCTGGGGGAAAGCTTGGAAAGCTGCAACAAAGTGGGACTGAACCCCTTATGTGAACTTAACCTGCCACCTGAGGTAAGTTCCTCAATTCTCTTATTTTGCCTCACTGTTTATATGATCTGCATATCTCTTACCTTCATATGACTTACATAGGCTACATCCGCCTTTTGTAACAAGAAGTATGACGAGAAAGCTGCCAAGAAAGCTAGGGCTAAGACTAAGGCCCTTAAGAAGAATAAGAAGAAATTAACCGCCTCTGAACATTTAAACTTGGAGGAGGATGATGAGTCGGAGGTAGACCTTGATTCCCTTGGCTCTTTTTCAATTATCTTATTGACACTGAATGCTACCAGGATGACGCAGAAACCAGCCAGGCGGGTGATGAAGAGGTAACCATTATTTCCTCCGACTTAGAGCCTTTGCCAAGACAGAAAATTCGACAAGTAACCCGGAAAGTGAAGTTTTCTCACCCCTTAGCTTACTTGGATCCCAACTTTATTTTGAAGCAACAACAGCATGAGAACTAGCGCAGAACTCGGACTAGTGGAGGCAGAGACTTATCCACCGGGTTACCCAACACACCAGCCCCACGCAAGCGCCGGAAAGAGGTGCCTCAAAATTCAAACTCTTTCTGTCCAAAGGCGGGTCTTATTCGCCAACCACTTAATCTTTCCGACTCCAATTATCAGGGGACTTCTCATTCTTCCTCTAGTGATTCATCTCAAACCCAGCTGCCGGCTTTCAAGACTGCCCCTGGGTAATGACTTTATTTTTGCTATTTGCGCATTTCTATACATATACCGACTCCTTAAATCCTCTTACAGTGGAATAGCAAAGCCTAGAAAGAAGGCGAAAACCAACAAACCGGTCGAAGACCCCAAAACTCATGAACCAGAGAAGCAAGCACCTATATCCGAAGCCTTCGTGCAAAACCCGGAGGAGCTTGCTGATGGCCCGCCACCAGAAAATCCTGGCGCCTCCACTGATCATACAATTACCGACCCTGTGGGTGCTAAACCGCCAAGCCCAATCAAGCCTTCCGAACCAAATAGAAGAAGTTCTAATCACCGGCACTGGTTTCCAAGAACTGGGGAATCCCACTGTCCTGGCGAAACACACTGCCAAAGAAGAATTGATTGAGAAACATAAAGTCAAGTTTGACATGCCAATTATTCTCATCTGAGCATCAATGAAGTACTCTCCGTCTACCTCAGCCAAGTGCACAGTAGTCGTGATCTTGAGATTGATATGGTAAAACAAATGCATCAGAAATATGAGGTACAAACTTTTGATCCGCCTTCTTAGGATATACTCCTTTCACCCCCAAGTCTACTGAATATGATAGCATTGAATATGCTGTAGACTTTTAGATAGCCTTATATATATCAAAGTCAAAACTAGTAGCCCCCAAAGGCCGACTTAAACTATCAAGTTGAGCCAGGGCTTCAGATAATAATGATCAACTTGCACCTGTAGCCCGCAAGGGCCGGTTTAATCATCATGAATAAGCCGGGACTTATCATCGTTACTGTGAATAAAGTCTCACCTTATAACCCTCACAGGCCGGGTTATCTTTGAAAAAATATGAACTGGATTTGTCTGTCACTGCTTCATAAAAGAAACTTTCTGCACCCATTAGCCCCCAAATGCCAAGTGCTATTGCTCACAAAGGGCTTGGGACTCTTTCTGAATATATACTGTGACATAACTGTTGACAATTATTTAACCTTTTACTTACAAGAAGCCTCAGTTTAATATCAATCTCAATTGGCGGATTTAAAAAACCGTCTTGAACTGCAAGAAGCTAAAACCCGGAAAGCTGACTCCAAGTTCAAATTCAGCTTGGATGAAGCAGAAAAGCTTAAAACCGGGTTTAACGCCGAGAAAGCCGCATGGGCTGAAGAAAAGACTGCCCTGGTACAAAAGCCAAAAATGTTGAAGCCTCTCTGCAAGAGGTCACCGCAGAACTTACCGGCTTAAAGCGTCATATCACACGGATGACCTCCACCATTTTCGGTAAGTAAGACTTAAATATTGTAATGAATTTCCACACTCCACTTTGTAAGCCGTCTGGTGATTTAACCACATTATGTTATGCAGGCCCTAGGAGCAGCAATCTTGGTCAAGAGATGCTGATAAAGCTCAAGGCAGTTTAGACGTTGGTGGAACAATTATATACTGGTGCTCAACGCAAAATAGCCACCATCTCACCAACCAATCAAGCACCATCCCTTCTCAATGATGTTCCAAGCAAACTCTCTATCTTGCCCGCGAGAATTGAAGAAATCAAGCGGTCATCTGCGAGAGCCGGCGCCATTACGGCTTTAAGCCGGGCTAAGGCATGGCGGGCATAATTAGACCCGGTCGAGCTAGCTACTGGCTGCCCCAGCTTCAAAGAGGACGTGTCTCCCTTTGATAAGAAGGATTTTTCTACCTGTGTGAAAGAGATGCGTCCATTGGCGAGCCTTATTGCCGAAGAAACAGATCTATCAAGATGTCAGGCGGCTTATATAGTGGACAATCAGAAGATGCACGTCGGCTTACAAAATTGTGGATCTCATCCCTCCAATCCGTAAGCATACTTTTGCCCCTGAAATCAATCCGTCTGAGCTTATCAATGACGAAGCTGAATTTCAAGCCTTGACTGGCATCAATTGGTCATCACCTAACTTCCAGACAATGGCGGAAGAAGAAGAACCGGCACAGGATGACCCGGAAGCCTCAACCAGCCAAGACCAGGAAAATTAATCCGCTGGACGGCTCATAATCTGCCTCTTCAGACGTTGCTTAAAAAACACTTAATCATTTGGGCTCGCGGAGCCCTGTAATATACTAGTAAAACAATGATCTGTCGTGCCATCGTGCATGTTTTATCCTCTAGAAAACTGATGGTACTTGTTCTTTTGCCGTGAAAGATTATGGAAAGTAGATAATGTTATCCCATAATGCATCTGCACATATTGAAGAAAAAATTCCCTGGCGATTTTCGTCAGGGCGGGTCATAACATCTGACATGATATGTCCTGGCGACTTAAAGTCTATAATCAGGGCGGTTTGAAAAAACCAAATACTTATTCAAATATGATATCATACTTGTAGACCAATAGCATATCGGCGTGTAAGTTTGCAAGCCGGAAGCTTGACATAAATCCAGAAGAGTGCAGCTCGATTATGTTTTTGAAAAAAGTCGTTTTTATCCCACAAGCCGGCTCTCACATGACATAAATCCGTTATTTTAACCTTAACCAGTTCAGGGTCTTATTGAAAAGAGTAACTGGCAAGAGTACAAATGGGCCACATAGCGGAGAGACCATGACAACGCGTGAGTTTGTCCTAGCTCTCTGTAACCCGGCTCTCACGTGACAAAGATCGTTGTTTTAACGTTGACAAGTTCATGGTCTTATCAAAAGAGTAGCTCTCAAGAGTACGGCGGGTCACCTAGCGGAGTAGCATCAAGCAAACAGGCAGGTTTAACTCAATGTTCAGCTTGGAAACCAGATCACATGGGTGTGAACAACTATGCTCGGGGAGCAGGAAGCCCCCATGTGACCAATAAGGTGGCCGGAGGCCGGATCAAGATGGTTGAGCGAGCTATGTTCATTGAACAGGAAGCCCCCAAATGTCCAATAAGGTGGCCGGAGGTCGTATCAAGATGGGTGAGCGAGCTATGTTCATTGAGCAGGAAGCCCCCAAATGTCCAATAAATCGGCTTGAGAACCGGATCTCATGGGTGTGAACAGCTATGCTCAATGAGCAGGAAGCCCCCCTGAGACCAATGAATCAGGGAACAAACACTCAATTTTGCTAGAAACTGAAATGACAGAGGCCCCAAATTCTCAGGGGTGACGGCTTTATTAAACTGAATCATAATATATACATTGGTCTAAATATGTACATCACAAGAGTCGGTGGCTCAGGTGTAATAAGGCCAAAGATGAGCAATATTCCATGGCTGGCGGGTCTCCTCCTCCGATGTGCGCGAGTCCTTATGGTCTCGAGCATCGATAAGGTAGTATGAACCATTGTTCAGGTTTTTGCTTACCACAAAGGGCCCTTCCCAAGGTGGAGATAACTTGTGCATGTCAGTTTGATCCTGGATGAGCCGGAGCACCAAATATCCTTCTTGAAAGGTCCTGGTTTTATCCCGATGGCTATGATAACGATGCAGGTCTTGCTGGTAAATCACCGAACGAGCCGCCGCAAGGTCACACTCCTCATCCAACAGGTCAAGAGCATCCTGACATGCTTTTTCATTATCAGCTTCAACATAAGCCGCCACACGGGGCGAGTCATGACGGATGTCACTAGGGAGAACCGCCTCTCCTCCGTAAACCATGAAGAAAGGCGTGTAACCCGTAGATCTGTTGGGGGTAGTATTGATACTCCATAGCACTAAAGGCAACTCCTCCACCCAACAACCCTGTGTCCTCTGCAAAGGGACCATAAGCCGAGGCTTTATGCCTCTCAAAATTTCTTGATTGTCTCTTTCAGCTTGGCCATTGGACTGGGGGTGAGCCACTGATGATACATCAAGACGAATATGCTCTCGTTGACGGAATTCTTTCACAGCACCTTTAGACAGATTAGTGTCATTATTAGTTATAATGCTGTGAGGGGAGACAAAATAGAAAAATCACCTTTTTGATGAATTGAACCACCGTCGCCGCGTCACACTTACTGGCCGGCTCTGCCTCAACCCACTTTGTGAATTTTTCAGCCGCCACCAAAAGGTGGGTCTTTTTATCCTTGGATCTTTTAAAAGGTCCAACCATATCCAGCCCCCAGACTGCTGATGTCTACTACACAACCTTCTTCTTGTAGATGTTATTGGGCCTCCAAGTGCAGAGGTTTGTAGGACAGTAGCAAATTTCCCTCAAGTGGATGACCTAAGGTTTATCAATCCATGGGAGGCGTAGGATGAAGATGGTCTCTCTCAAGCAACCCTGCAACCAAATAACAAAGAGTCTCTTGTGTCCCCAACACACCCAATACAATGGTAAATTGTATAGATGCACTAGTTTGGCGAAGAGATGGTGATACAAGTGCAATATGGATGGTAGATATAGGTTTTTGTAATCTGAAAATATAAAAAACAGCAAGGTAACTAATGATAAAAGTGAGCGAAAACGGTATTGCAATGCTTCGAAACAAGGCCCAGGGTTCATACTTTCACTAGTGCAAGTTCTCTCAACAATAATAACATAATTGGATCATATAACTATCCCTCAACATGCAACAAAGATTCACTCCAAAGTCACTAATAGCGGAGAACAAACGAAGAGATTATGGTAGGGTACAAAACCACCTCAAAGTTATCCTTTCTGATCGATCTATTCAAGAGTCTGTAGTAAAATAACACGAAGCTATTCTTTCCGTTCAATCTATCCTAGAGTTCGTACTAGAATAACACCTTAAGACACAAATCAACCAAAACCCTAATGTCACCTAGATACTCCAATGTCACCTCAAGTATCCGTGGGTATGATTATACGATATGCATCACACAATCTCAGATTCAAATATTCAACCAACACAAAGAACTTCAAAGAGTGCCCCAAAGTTTCTACCGGAGAGTCAAGACGAAAACGTGTGCCAACCCCTATGCATAAGTTCACGATGTCACGGAACTTGCAAGTTGATCACCAAAACATACATCAAGTGGATCACGTGGTATCCCATTGTCACCATAGATAAGCACATGCAAGACATACATCAAGTGTTCTCAAATCCTTAAAGACTCAATCCGAGAAGACAACTTCAAAGGAAAAACTCAATCCACTACAAGAGAGTAGAGGGGGAGAAACATCATAAGATCCAACTATAATAGCAAAGCTCACGATACATCAAGTGTTGGGGAACGTAGTAATTTCAAAAATTTCCTATGCACATGCAAGATCATGGTGATGCATAGCAACGAGAGGGGAGAGTGTTGTCCACGTACCCTCGTAGACCGAAAGCGGAAGCGTTATAACAACGCGGTTGATGTAGTCGTACGTCTTCACGGCCCGACCGATCAAGCACCGAAACTATGGCACCTCCGAGTTCTAGCACACGTTCAGCTCGATGACGATCCCCGGACTCCGATCCAGCAAAGTGTCGGGGAAGAGTTCCGTCAGGACGACGGCGTGGTGACGATCTTGATGTTCTACCGCCGCAGGGCTTCGCCTAAGCACCGCTACAATATTATCGAGGATTATGGTGGAGGGAGGCACCGCACACGGCTAAGAGATCTCAAGGATCAATTGTTGTGTCTATGGGGTGCCCCCTGCCCCCATATATAAAGGAGCAAGGGGGGAGGCGGCCAGCCTAGGAAGAGGGCGCGCCAAAGGGGGAGTCCTACTCCCACCGGGAGTAGGATTCCTCCTTTCCTTGTTGGAGTAGGAGAGAAGGAAAGAGGGGGAGAGGAAGAAGGAAAAGGGGGCTGCACCCCTTGTCCAATTCGGACCAGAAGGGGGGTGCGCGCCTCCTTCCTTTTGGCCTCTCTCCTCTATTCCCGTATGGCCCAATAAGGCCCATATACTCCCCGGCGAATTTCCGTAACTCTCCGGTACTCCGATAAATACCCGAATCACTCGGAACCTTTCCGATGTCCGAATATAGTCGTCCAATATATCGATCTTTACGTCTCGACCATTTCGAGACTCCTCGTCATGTCCCCGATCTCATCCGGGACTCCGAACTCCTTCGGTACATCAAAACTCATAAACTCATAATATAACTGTCATCGAAACCTTAAGCGTGCGGACCCTACGGGTTCGAGAACGATGTAGACATGACCGAGACACGTCTCCGGTCAATAAACAATAGCGGAACCTGGATGCTCATATTGGCTCCTACATATTCTACGAAGATCTTTATCGGTTAGACCGCATAACAACATACGTTGTTCCCTTTGTCATCGGTATGTTACTTGCCCGAGATTCGATCGTCGGTATCTCAATACCTAGTTCAATCTCATTACCGGCAAGTCTCTTTACTCGTTCCGTAATACATCATCCTGCAACTAACTCATTAGTTGCAATGCTTGCAAGGCTTAAGTGATGTGCATTACCGAGAGGGCCCAGAGATACCTCTCCGACAATCGGAGTGACAAATCCTAATCTCGAAATACGCCAACCCAACAAGTACCTTCGGAGACACCTGTAGAGCACCTATATAATCACCCAGTTATGTTGTGACGTTTGGTGGCACACAAAGTGTTCCTCCGGTAAACGGGAGTTGCATAATCTCATAGTCATAGGAACATGTATAAGTCATGAAGAAAGCAATAGCAACATACTAAACGATCAAGTGCTAAGCTAACGGAATGGGTCAAGTCAATCACATCATTCTCCTAATAATGTGATCCCGTTAATCAAATAACAACTCTTTGTCCATGGTTAGGAAACATAACCATCTTTGATTAACGAGCTAGTCAAGTAGAGGCATACTAGTGACACTTTGTTTGTCTATGTATTCACACATGTATTATGTTTCCGGTTAATACAATTCTAGCATGAATAATAAACATTTATCATGAAATAAGGAAATAAATAATAACTTTATTATTGCCTCTAGGGCATATTTCCTTCATCAAGATCGTGCTGAATCAAGAACACGAGAGAGAGAGAGAGATCAAACATATAGCTACTGGTACATACCCTCATCCCCGAGGGTGAACTACTCCCTCCTCGTCATGGAGAGCGCTAGGATGATGAAGATGGCCACCGGAGAGGGATTCCCCCCTCCGGCAGGGTGCCGGAACGGGTCTAGATTGGTTTTCGGTGGCTACGGAGGCTTCTGGCGGCGGAACTCCCGATCTACGTTATTTTCTAGAGATTTCTGTATTTATAGGAATTTTTGGCGTAGGTCTCACGTCAAGAGGGTGCCCGAGTCGTCCACGAGGTAGGCCCACGCGCCCGGGGGGTGGGCGTGCCCCCCACCCTCATGGACGGCTCGGGACTCTTCTGGCCCAACTCTTTTACTCCGGGGTCTTCTTTTGGTCCATAAAAAATCGTCAAAAATTGGCACGTCAATTGGACTCCGTTTGGTATTCCTTTTCTGTAAAACTCAAAAACAAGGAAAAAACAGAAACTGGCACTGGGCTCTAGGTTAATAGGTTAGTCCCAAAAATCATATGAAATAGCATATAAATGCATATAAAACATCCAAGGTTGATAATATAATAGCATGGAACAATCAAAAATTATAGATACGTTGGAGACGTATCAAGCATCCCCAAGCTTAATTCCTGCTCGTCCTTGAGTAGGTAAATGATAAAAATAGAATTTTTGATGTGGAATGCTACATAACATATTTATCCATGTAATTCTCTTTATTGTGGCAAGAATATTCAGATCCATAAGATTCAAGACAAAAGTTTAATATTGACATAAAAATAATAATACTTCAAGCATACTAACTAAGCAATTATGTCTTCTCAAAATAAGATGGCCAAAGAAAGCTTATCCCTACAAAATCATATGGTTTGGCTATGCTTCATTTTCGTCACACAAAAATGTTCTCATCATGCACAACTTTGATGACAAACCAAGCAATTGTTTCATACTTTAGTAATCTCAAACTTTTTTCAACTTTCATGCAATACATGAGCGTGAGCCATGGACATATCACTATGGGTGGAATAGAATATAATGATGGAGGTTGTGTGGAGAAGACAAAAAGGAGAAAGTCTCACATTGACGCGGCTAATCAACGGGCTAGGGAGATGCTCATCAATTGATGTTAATGCAAGGAGTAGGGAGTGCCATGCAACCGATGCACTAGAGCTATAAATGTATGAAAGCTCAACAAAAGAAACTAAGTGGGTGTGCATCAACTTGCTTACTCACGAAGACCTAGGGCATTTGAGGAAGCCCATTGTTGGAATATACAAGCCAAGTTCTATAATGAAAAATTCCCACTAGTATATGAAAGTGACAATATAAGAGACTCTCTATCATGAAGATCATGGTGCTACTTTGAAGCACAAGTGTGGAAAAAGGATAGTAGCATTGCCCCCTTCTTTTAGACCTTTCCTTTTTTGGGCCTTTCTCCTTTTTGGGGGACAATTTTCTATTAATGATGATCATCACACTTCTATTTATTTACAACTCAATGATTACAACTCGATTCTAGAACAAAATATGACTCTATATGAATGCCTCCGGCAGTGTACTGGGATGGGCAGTGAATCAAGAGTGACATGTATGATAAATTATGCATGGTGGCTTTGCCACAAATACGATGTCAACTACATGATCATGCAAGGCAATATGACAATGCTGATGTGTGTCATGATGAATGGAACAGTGGAAAGTTGCATGGCAATATATCTCGGAATGGCTATGGAAATGCCATAATAGGTAGATATGGTGGCTGTTTTGAGGAAGATATAAGGAGGTTTATGTGTGACAGAGCGTATCATATCACGGGGTTTGGATGCACCGTCGAAGTTTGCACCAACTCTCGAGGTGAGAAAGGGCAATGCACGATACCGAAGAGGCTAGCAATGATGGAAGGCAGAGAGTGCGTATAATTCATGGACTCAACATTAGTCATAAAGAACTCACATACTTATTGCAAAAATCTACAAGTCATCAAAAACCAAGCACTACGCGCATGCTCCTAGGGGGGTAGATTGGTAGGAAAAGACCATCGCTCGTGCCCAATCGCCACTCATAAGG
This sequence comes from Triticum urartu, assembly GCF_003073215.2. Taxonomy (NCBI): domain Eukaryota; kingdom Viridiplantae; phylum Streptophyta; class Magnoliopsida; order Poales; family Poaceae; genus Triticum; species Triticum urartu. The sequence continues at coordinate 458,117,527 of NC_053027.1, forward strand.
AAGGCAATCAAGGAAACACATCATGCTTCAAATTTGTCACACAACGGTTACCATACGTGCATGCTACGGGACTTGCAAACCTCAACACAAGTATTTCTCAAATTCACAATTACTCAACTAACACGACTCTAATATTACCATCTTCATATCTCAAAACAATTATCAAGTATCAAACTTCTCATAGTATTCAATGCACTTCATATGAAAGTTTTTATTATATCCCTCTTGGATGCCTATCATATTAGGACTAGTTTCATAACCAAAGCAAACTACCATGATGTTCTAAAGACTCTCAAAATAATATAAGTGAAGCACGAGAGTTAATCTATTTCTATAAAATAAAACCACCGCTATGCTCTAAGAAGATATAAGTGAGGCACTAGAGCAAACGACAAACTACTCCGAAAAATATAAGTGAAGCTCAATGAGTAGTCGAATAATTATGCAACTATGTGAAGACTCTCTAACATTTAAGAATTTCAGACCTTGGTATTTTATTCAAACAGCAAGCAAAACAAAATAAAATAAAATGACGCTCCAAGCAAAACACATATCATGTGGTGAATAAAAATATAGCTCCAAGTAACGTTACCGATGAACGAAGACGAAAGAGGGGATGCCATCCGGGGCATCCCCAAGCTTAGGCTCTTGGTTGTCCTTGAATATTACCTTGGGGTGCCTCGGGTATCCCCAAGCTTAGGCTCTTGCCACTCCTTATTCCATAGTCCATCGAATCTTTACCCAAAACTTGAAAACTTCACAACACAAAACTTAACAGAAAACCTGTAAGCTCCGTTAGTATAAGAAAATAAATCATCACTTAGGTACTGTTGTGAACTCATTATAAATTTATATTGGTGTAATATATACTGTATTCCAACTTCTCTATGGTTCATACCCTCCGATACTACTCATAGATTCATCAAAATAAGCAAACAACACAATGAAAACAGAATCTGTCAAAAACAGAACAGTCTGTAGTAATCTGTAGCAAACATATACTTATGTAACACCAAAAATTCTGAAATAAATTGGTGGACGTGAGGAATTTGTCTATTAATCATCTGCAAAAAGAATCAACCTAATCGCACTCTCCAGTAAAAAATGGCAGCAAAACTCGTGAGCGCTAAAGTTTCTATTTTTTACAGCAAGATCGCAAAGACTTCACCCAAGTCTTCCCAAAGGTTCTACTTGGCACAAACACTAATTAAAACATAAAACCACATCTAAACAGAGGCTAGATGAATTATTTATTGATAAACAGGAGAAAAAAGCAAAGAACAAAAATTAAGTTGGGTTGCCTCCCAATAAGCGCTATCATTTAACGCCCCTAGCTAGGCATGATGATTTCAATGATGCTCGCATAAAAGATAAGAATTGAAACATAAAGAGAGCATCATGAAGAATATGAATAGCACATTTAAGTCTAACCCACTTCCTATGCATAGGAATTTTGTGAACAAACAACTTATGGGAACAATAATCAACTAGCATAGGAAGGCAAAACAAGCATAACTTTAAAACGTTATGCACATAGAGAGGAAACTTGATATTATTGCAATCCCTAAAAGCATATATTCCTCCCTCATAATAATTTTCAGTAGCATCATGAATGAATTCAACAATATAACCATCACATAAATCATTCTTTTCATGATCTACAAGTATAGAAAATTTACTATTCTCCTCATAAGCAAAATTCTTCTCATTCGGAATAGTGGGAGTATCATAAGAAACTCGAATACTATAAATTGTTTCCACATTAAAAGAGTAATGTTCAGAAAGAGGGTAATCGTAATCATGACAAGTTTTATAAATATAATCATCACTAATTTTTATATCATAAGTATCATCACAATAATTATCATAAGTAGCAACTTTGTTCTCATCATAATCGATTGAAACCTCTTCCAAGATAGTGGAATCATTACTAAATAAAGTCATGACCTCTCCAAATCCACTTTCATAATTGTCACAATAAGATTCAACACCCTCCAAAAAAGTGGGATCATTACTTCCTAAAGTTGACACTCTTCCAACCCCACTTTCATCAATATAACCATCATAAATAGGACGCATGCTATCATCATAATAAATTTGCTCATCAAAACTTGGGAGACTAAAAATATCATCTTCATTAAAAATGGCATCCCCAAGCTTGGGACAAACATTAATTGCAGCAAATAAATTCTCAAACATGTCATTCTCATCAAACATAGCATCCCCAAGCTTGGGCCCTTTCATATCATAAGCATAATCACTCTCATCATTAATAGTATGGATAGCACCAATAGTATAGCAATTATCATCATCGCAATGAGTAATAGGAGCAACATCATTTGGGAGGGATACCTTTTTACCTTCGCTTCTACGTCTTTTCTTTTGCTTCTTCGCATCATGTGTGGGTTTAAACCTCTTTTTGGAGTCCTTATTAATGAGATTGGTTGGATAGAAAGCTCTTCCTCGTTACCTGATTCATCATAAGAAATAATAGGAGGATATTGGGAAGTCTCTTCCCTTTCATTAGTACTCTCTTCATCTTCTATTTGTTTTCTTGTCTTTATGTAATTGGCAATATACGGATTTTCAATGCAATTCACCGCACAATACATATAAATTTCCTCTAGATCAAAATCAAGAACTTTATCAAGGGCAAATTCTGGAATATCCTTAGTTATACGTTTCATTTCTTCATAACCCAGAAGCAAACTAAGTTCATTATGATGCGCAAGGGAAATCAAGTCATCACAATTTTTGGACATGATTAGATCATGAAACAATTTGCATTGGATATTTAAATGACCACGTTCATTGCAAAGTTCACAAGGATGGCTAAGAAAATTTAATTTTTCAGCACAAACGTCTAGCCTTTCTTGCAACCATTTAGTTTCTAAATACTTATGCCTCTTGCAAAATGTATCTTCCCTATTTGGTGTGTACTTGCAAACTCTATGCACTCCACAAAAATTGACATGCTTATAAGAGACATTTTCATCATGGCTAGTGCAATCATCATTAGTACCATGGATATTCAAGGAATTCATACTAACAACATTGCAATCATGCTCATCATTCAAATATTTAATGCCAAACATTCTAATGCATTCTTCTTCTAACACTTTGGCACAATTATCACAATCCTTATTTTCATGAAAGACATTAAAAAGGTGAAGCATATGAGGTATCCTCAATTCCATTTTTTATGATTTTCTTTTAAACTATACTAAAAAAGAAACAAAAAGATTCAATTGCAAGATCTAAAGATATACCTTCAAGCGCTAACCTCCCAGGCAACGGCGCCAGAAAAGAGCTTGATGTCTACTACACAATCTTCTTCTTGTAGACGTTGTTGGGCCTCCATGTGCAGAGGTTTGTAGGACAGTAGCAAATTTCCCTCAAGTGGATGACCTAAGGTTTATCAATCCGTGTGAGGCATATGATGAAGATGGTCTCTCTCAAGCAACGCTACAACCAAATAACAAAGAGTCTCTTGTGTCCCCAACACACCCAATACAATGGTAAATTGTATAGATGCACTAGTTCAGTGAAGAGATGGTGATACAAGTGCAATATGGATGGTAGATATAGGCTTTTGTAATCTGAAAATATAAAAACAGCAAGGTTCGGTGTAACTAATTATAAAAGTGAGTGAAAACGGTATTGCAATGCTTCGAAACAAGGCCCAGGGTTCATACTTTCACTAGTGCAAGTTCTCTCAACAATAATAACATAATTGGATCATATAACTATCCCTCAACATGCAACAAAGAGTCACTCCAAAGTCACTAATAGCGGAGAACAAACGAAGAGATTATGGTAGGGTACAAAACCACCTCAAAGTTATCCTTTCTGATCGATCTATTCAAGAGTCTGTAGTAAAATAACACGAAGCTATTCTTTCCGTTCAATCTATCCTAGAGTTCGTACTAGAATAACACCTTAAGACACAAATCAACCAAAACCCTAATGTCACCTAGATACTCCAATGTCACCTCAAGTATCCGTGGATATGATTATACGATATGCATCACACAATCTCAGATTCAAATATTCAACCAACACAAAGAACTTCAAAGAGTGCCCCAAAGTTTCTACCGGAGAGTCAAGACGAAAACGTGTGCTAGCCCCTATGCATAAGTTCATGGTGTCACGGAACTCGCAAGTTGATCACCAAAACATACATCAAGTGGATCATATGATATCCCATTGTCACCACAGATAAGCACGTGCAAGACATACATCAAGTGTTCTCAAATCCTTAAAAACTCAATCCGATAAGATAACTTCAAAGGGAAAACTCAATCCATTACAAGAGAGTAGAGGGGAAGAAACATCATAAGATCCAACTATAATAGAAAAGCTCGCGATACATCAAGATCGTGCCGAATCAAGAACACGAGAGAGAGAGAGAGAGAGATCAAACACATAGCTACTGGTACATACCCTCAGCCCCGAGGGTGAACTACTCCCTCCTCGTCATGGAGAGCGTCGGGATGATGAAGATGGCCACCGGAGAGGGATTCCCCCCTCCGGCAGGGTGCCGGAACGGGTCTAGATTGGTTTTCGGTGGCTACGGAGGCTTCTAGCGGCGGAACTCCCGATCTAGGTTATTTTCTGGAGGTTTCTATATTTATAGGAATTTTTGGCGTAGGTCTCACGTCAAGAAGGTGCCCGAGTCATCCACGGGGTAGGCCCACGCGCTCGGGAGGGGTGGGCGCCCCCCCCCACCCTCGTGGACGGCCCGGGACTCTTCTGGCCCAACTCTTTTACTCTGGGTCTTCTTTTGGTCCATAAAAAATCATCAAAAATTGGCACGTCAATTGGACTCCGTTTGGTATTCCTTTTCTGTAAAACTCAAAAACAAGGAAAGAACAGAAACTGGCACTGGGCTCTAGGTTAATAGGTTAGTCCAAAAAATCATATAAAATAGCATATAAATGCATATAAAACATCCAAGGTTGATAATATAATAGCATGGAACAATCAAAAATTATAGATACGTTGGGGACGTATCAACTGCAAACGGCCAAGTAATTGGAATCATCCTTAATTCTTGAGCCGGCACATGAGCTCGCCTTGAAAATTTCTGACAACCATCACATTTACTGACCAAATCCTCTGCATCGGCATGAGCTGTCAGCCAATAAAGCCCATGACGAAAAGCCTTGGCCACGAGAGACTTAGAGACGGCATGATGACCACAATCTCCTTCATGAATCTCTCGTAGAATCTCACGACCTTCCTTAGGAGAAATACAACGTTGAAACACCCCTGTGACACTGCATCAGTGCAACTCTCCATTGATAATAGTCATTGACTTAGACCGCCGGGTTATCTGCCTAGCCGAAGTTTCATCTTCAGGTAACTCACCCCGGGTCATATAACCCAAATATGGAACTGTCCAATCAGGAATAGCATGAAGAGCCGCCACCAACTACGCCTCCGGGTCAGCAACAGCAAGATCTTCCTCCGAAGGCAATTTGACTGAAGGGTTATGCATAATATCAAGGAAAACATTAGGTGGTACCGACTTACGTTGAGACCCTAGCCGGCTTAAAGCATCAACCGCCTCATTTTTCCAGCGATCAACATGTTCCACTTGATAACCTTTGAAATGACCAGCAATAGCATCAACCTCTCGGCGGTAAGCCGCCATGAGTGGATCTTTGGAATCCCAAGTGCCTAAAACTTGCTGAGCCACCAAATCTGAGTTGCCAAAACACCTCATCCGGCTTAGATTCATCTCTTTAGCCATCCGAAGACCATGGAGCAAGGCCTCATACTCAGTTGCATTGTTAGTACAAGGGAATATTAACCTTAAAACATAACAAAAATTATCACCTCGTGGGGAGGTCAAATTAACTCCAGCCCCCGAGCCTTCCAACTGCCTGGATCCATCAAAGTGAATAGTCCAATATGTGCTATCCAGCTTCTCCTCAGGCATCTGTAGTTCGGTCCAGTCATTGATAAAATCCACAAGTGCTTGAGACTTGATAGCTGTCTGAGGCATATACTTCAAACCATGGGGCCCAAGCTCAATGGCCCACTTGGCTACCCGACCTGTGGCTTCTCTATTTTGAATAATATCCCCAAGGGAGCAGAACTGACCACAGTGATGGGATGACCAAAGAAATACTGCTTCAGCTTACGACTAGCCATGAACACTCCGTACACCAGTTTCTGCCAATGTGGATACCTCTGCTTGGATTCAATGAGGACCTCACTGATATAATAAACCGTCCACTGAACCGGCTATTCCTTGCCTGCCTCTTTCCATTCCACCACAATTGCTACACTTACAACTCGGCTATTAGCAGCCACAAAAACAATAGGGGCTCCTTGTCAATAGGAGCTGCAAGGATCGATGGCTCAGCTAACTGTTTTTTCAATGCTTCAAACACTTGATCAACATCATCACTCTAGACAAAGTGATCTATTTTCTTCATCATATGGTTGAGAGGGATAGCCTTCTCGCCCAGCCGGCTTATGAATCGACTTAAGGCCGCAATGCGACCCGCTAGGCGCTGGACATCATTTATATACGCTGGCTTAGCCAAAGAAGTGATAGCCTTGATTTTCTTCGGGTTAGCTTCAATGCCCCCTTCAGAAACCAAAAAACCCAAAAGCTTGCTTGCTGGCACACCGAAAACACACTTGGTTGGGTTCAGCATCATCTTGTAGACTCGAAGATTGTCAAAGGTCTCTTTCAAATCATCTATCAAAAGTCTCTTTCTTCCTGGATTTCACAACAATATCATCCACATAAGCATGAACATTGTGCCCAATCTAGTTATGGAGGCAATTCTGAACACATCGTTGATAAGTCGCCTGGGCACTCTTGAGCCCAAAAGGCATAGACACATAGTAGAAGGATCCAAAGGGAGTGATGAAAGATGTCTTCTCCTGGTCCTTAACTGCCATCTTGATCTGATAATAACGGGAGTAAGCATCCAAAAAACTCAAACGCTCACAACCAGCCGTAGCATCAATAATCTGATCAATACGGAGGAGAGCAAAAGGATCAGCCGGACATGCCTTGTTAAGGTCTGTGTAATCCACACACATCCGCCAAGTACCGTTCTTCTTGAGTACCAGCACCGGGTTAGCCAACCACTTAGGATGAAAAACTTCCACAATAAACCCAGCCGCCAAGAGCCGGGCCACTTCTTCACCAATGGCCTTACGCCTTTCTTCATTGAAACGACAAAGGAATTGCTTGACCGGTTTAAACTTTGGATAAATATTGAGAGTGTGCTCAGCGAGTTCCATCGGTACACCTGGCATGTCAGAAGGTTTCCATGCAAACATGTCCCGGTTATCACGGATGAACTTGATGAGCGCGCTTTCCTATTTCGGATCCATATTAACACTAATACTGAACTGCTTGGGTGAGTCGCCAAGAACAAAGTTAACTAGCTTAGTGTCATCTGCCGACTTAAACTTTAACAGTGGGTCATGCTCTGTGGTTGGCTTCTTCAAAGGTGTCATATCTGTCGGGTCAACATTATCTTTGTAAAACTTCAACTCCTTTGTTGCACACACAGACTCAGCATAAGCAGCATCGCCTTCTTCACACTCTAAGGTTATCTTCCTATTTCCGTGCACTGTGATGGTACCCTTATAACCCGGCATCTTAAGCTGCAGATAAACATAACAAGGTATTGCCATAAACTTAGCATAAGCCGGCCGACCGAAAAAAGCGTGATAAGGGCTCTGGATCTTGATCACCTCAAAAGTCAATGTCTCAGCTCTGTAATCATGATCATCACTAAAGGCCACTTCCAAATCTATCTTACCCAGTGGATACACCGACTTACCAGGCACCACTCCATGAAAAACAGTAGAGGACGGCTTAAGATCTTTATCAGTTAAATTCATACGACGGAAAGTATCATAATAAAGGATATTGATGCTGCTGCCTCCATCCATGAGCACTTTAGTGAACTTGTAACCTCTGACCTGAGGCACAACCACCAAAGGCAAGTGACTCGGATTGTCAACCCGGGGCGGGTGATCCTCACGGCTCCATACAATAGCATGTTCGGACCATCACAAGTATCGAGGGATCGCCGGCTCAACCACGTTGACTGCCCCTCTTACGAACCTTCTGGTCTCATTTGCATAAACTCGTGGTGAACACATGATACTGTCCACTATTCAACTGCTTCGGATTACTCTGATAACCAGATTGCTGCTGTTGATTCCCTTGACTAGACTGCTGATTAAAACCACCTTGATTTCCTTGGCCCTGAAAACCGGAGTTTGAACCGCCGCCTCCAAAGCCAGGTCCGTGTGAGCCGGAGCCTGCCCCACCGTGAGGGCCATTACCATTATTGTGGTCCTTGTTGAGGTTGTAATTCCTGTACTCCCTCATGATGCTACAAACCTTCCACGGGTGCGTTGATGGTCTATCAGGCCGGCTATGTTTTGGACAGGGTTGGTTCAACATCGCCTCTAGATTAGACCTTGACCCTCTAGATTGGGGCTCAGACCTTCCCTTGCGGCGGCGATCATTGTTCTGCACATTAGTGTTAGCCACAAAATCTAAGCCACCGTCCGCGTGCTTGTGCTTACCATTGTTACCTTGACCTACCGTATTCTGTTGCTGCCCCTTGTCATTTTTCTTCCCCTTTCTGGCCTTCTCCTCATCAGATTATGGATCATTGGTACTATCCAAGTCGGCGTACTTGACGAGAGCCACCATGATCTCCCCCATATCATTACAGTGGCGCTTAAGCTGCCCCAACTTATGCTTAAGGGGAAGGAAACGACAATTTTCTCTAACATGAGGACAACTGAGCCGACGTTAATACTGTCTCAGGAGTGAATAATGGTTGAGATCCAGCACACCCAACGGGTCATTTACTCTCCTTCGCCCTAGACACAAGTGTCTAAATCAAGAATCGACATGGGCTGCTTGCATGTATCCTTGAAATTCTGAATGAAACGGGACTTCAATTCAGCCCATGAACCAATGGAGTTAGCAGGCAACCCTTTCAACCAGTTACGAGCCTGCCCGTCCAACATCATGGTGAAATGCTTAGCGCATGAGGCATCACTGACATCCAACATCTCCATAGCCATCTCATAGCTCTCAATCCAAGCCTCTGGGGCTGATCCAATTTGTAGTTAGGCACTTTACGAGGGCCCTTGAAATCCTTAGGCAAGCGCTCGTTGCATAGAGCCGGCACTAAACATGGCACTCGTAAGCTTCTAGAGGTCACTCCTGCCTCCACAAACGATGACGGATAAACCGAAGATTGTCGTTGAACCGCTAACTGAGCCGCCAGCTCAGCCTCCCAACGTGCCCTGGCTTGATCCACCAAAGTCTGAGCATCAACACCACCGCGTGCCGGGTCATGCCTACGGGGCTGGTTACGGTTTTTCTCACTGCTTGAAACTGCTGGCGAGTCAATATGTCTACTATAACTCCGGCTCGGACGAGGGGTCGAGTGAATCCTTTCACGGCTGTACGAATAAGCCGCCTGCTGAGCCACTGCTGCTTGAAGAAGCTCTCTGGCCCTCGGCATCTCCATAGCGGCCGGAGACTCGCCTTCCATTAGGAGAGCTGCCAATCATGTCGCCACAGCAATCATGTTATCTAGAGGATTGGAATAATGACCCGACAGTGTCGGAGCGTGCTGAGACGGAGTCAAGCGGGGCGGGTTAGTAGCTCGTGGTTGAACCGACGCTCCTGTCACCGGTGCTTCACCAGCCCGGTTCATCATAGGCGGGTCACTGGTCCCTGCTCCAGGTGTGTTGAAGAGGTTTCTCACATCATAATCCGGAGTTAAGCGACTCTGGTGCCTCCTCATGATGGCATTTGAAGCGTTTTGATCCAAGGTAAGCTGGAAAGATTCTGCATGAATCCGTTGTGCCTGAACATCAATGCAGCTCGCTCCATGGCCATCCTAGCATTCTCAGCCGCCAGCTCTTCCTTGGCCTGAGCTACCTCATCTCGTAGCTTTGCAACATCCACTTTATGCTGCTCTTGAGTGTCCGGGGTCACCTCCGTCCCCATCAAAGTTGCCAAATCATCCAGCAGTTCGGTCATAACCTGAGCCAGCGGGCACGCAGAGCCGCTAGCCCCAGTCGTCACTGCAGCCACTGAGCTGGAGGTCATGGTCGCGGCGGTCGTCGAACCGAGCACTGGTTGTGTGCTAGCCATGAAGATTGCAACCATGTTCAGTGGCTCATAGGGGTCCGGAATACTGTCACCAACGGAACATCCCCCAAGCTGGTCGTCCTGCAGTTGATACATTGAATCAGTCTCACCGGTTGACGACTCTCCATCGGAGTAGATGGTCATCTCACCACCATACGCAGATCCTTCATCAAGTTCCGCCCCATGGATGGAACCCATAAAGGCATGCTTCACAGTGGTTTGATCCTTAGCGGGTCGTGCACGCTGAGCCGTCTCGACGATGCCGGTGTAGATGTCCGTCTCAGGGCCCGATTCACCGATCTTGCTGATGAAGACGTGGATTTCGCCGAAGGGGACCTGGTACCCATACTCGATTGAGCCATCCTCAGGGCCCCAGCCTGCATCGTCGATGTAGAGTTTGCCGCGACGACTCTTGGTCATCCGGCCCACAACATATCCCTTGATCCCTGCAAAGTCGCCCTTTAAGAACTCGAAACCATCATGCGTTGGACCCATAGTGGGTGCCAACTATCATGGACTTAACACGGCAGATGTCCTAGCGAAAGGACTTAGACGTGGAGCCACCGTGTCTAGGTTAGCTTAAAGGGGTTAATCGGGACAAAGGACACAAAGAGTTTATACTAGTTCGGCCCCTCGTAGCGAGGTAAAGGCTTACTGGGGGTTGTGTTGCTTGGGTTTCGATTACCAGGGAGCGAATCTGCTTGACCTAGTTCTTGACTTGTTGCTTCTTGAGTTAACCCGCCGCCGGGTCACACCCCTTTATATACACAGGTTGATGCCCCACGACTTACATAGTCCTGGCCGGCTCATACACAACGTGTCCGGCTCGGTGACTAACTAAGCTTGCCTTACAATCATATGACGGTTCATCCTCTTAGGCAAAGCCCTGCGTGGATCACTTCACCATCACCGTCACTATGCTGTCGTGCTGAAGAAACTCTCCCTCGACACTTTGCTGGATCAAGAGTTTGAGGGACGTCATCAAACTAAACGTGTGCAGAACTCGAAGGTGTCGTACATTCGGTGCTTGATCAGTCGGAACGAGAAGAAGTTTGATTACATCAACCACGTTGTCAAACGCTTCCACTTTCGGTCTATGAGGGTACATGGACACACTCTCCCCCTCTTGTTGCTATGCATCTCCTAGATAGATCTTGCGTGAGCGTAGGAAACTTTTGAAATTGCATGCTATGTTTCCCAATAGTGGCATTCGAGCCAGGTCTATGCGTAGATGATATGCCCGAGTAGAACACAAAGAGCTGTGGGCGGTGATCGTCATACTGCTTACCACCAATGTCTTATTTTGATTCAGCGGTATTGTTGGATGAAGCGGCCCGGACCAACCTTACATGACCACGTTCATGAGACCGGTTCCACCGACAAACATGCAACTAGTTTTGCATAAAGGTGGCTGGTGGGTGTCTGTTTCTCCAACTTTAGTTGAATCGAATTTGACTACGGCTGGTCCTTGTTGAAGGTTAAAATAGCAAACTTGATAAATCACCGTTGTGGTTTTGATGCGTAGGTAAGAACGGTTCTTGCTAGAAACCCGTAGCATCCACGTAAAACTTGCAACAACAAAGTAGATAACGTCTAACTTGTTTTTGCAGGGCATGTTGTGATGTGATATGGTCAAGACATGATGTGGTATATGTTATTGTATGAGATGATCATGTTTTGTAAAAGTTACTGGCAACCAGCAGGAGCCTTATGGTTGTCTCTTTATTGTATGAAATGCATACGCCATGTAATTGCTTTACTTTATCACTATGTGTCAGTGATAGTTGTAGAAGCAATAGTTGGCGAGACGACCACGACACTGTGATGGGGATCAAGGTGTCAAAGCCAGTGATGATGGAGATCGTGACGGTGCTTTGGAGATGGAGATCAAAGGCACAAGATGAGGATGGCCATATCATGTCACATATTATGATTGCATGTGATGTTTATCTTTTATGCATCTTATTTTGCTTAGTACGATGGTAACATTATAAGATGATCCCTCACTAAATTTTCAAGATATAAGTGTTCTCCCCGAGTATGCACCGTTGCAACAGCTCGTCGTGCTGAGACGCCACATGATGATCAGGTGTGATAGGCTCTACGTTCACATACAACGGGTGCAAGACAGTTTTGCACATGTGGAATACTCGGGTTAAACTTGACGAGCCTAGCATGTACAGACGTGGCCTCGGAACACTGGAGACCGAAAGGTCGAACGTGAATCATATAGTAGATATGATCAACATAGAGATGTTCACCATTGAAGACTACTCCATCTCAAGTGATGATCGGACATGGTTTAGTTGATTTGGATCACGTAATCATTTAGACGACTCGAGGGATGTCTATCTAAGTGGGAGTTTTTAAGTAATATAATTAACTGAACTTAATTTATCATGAACTTAGTCTGGGTAGTTTTGCATATCTATGTTGTAGTTCAATAGCTCACGATATAGCTCCCCATTTATTTTTTATATGTTCCTAGAGAAAAATAAGTTGAAAGATGATAGTATCAATGATGCGGACTGGGTCCGTGATCTGAGGATTATCCTCATTGCTGCATGGAAGAATTATGTCCTTGATGCACCACTAGGTGACGAACCTGTTGCACGAGCAGATACAGACGTTATGAACGTTTTGCAAGCTCGGTATGATGACTACTTGATAGTTTAGTACATCATACTTTATGGCTTAAAACCGGGACTTAAAAAATGTTTTGAATGCCATGGAGCATATGAGATGTTCCAAGAAGCTAAAAATGATATTTCAGACTCATGCCCGTGTTAAGAGGTATGAGACCTCTGACTAGTACTTTGCCTACAAGATGGAGGAGAATAGCTCAGCTAGTGAGCATGTGCTCAGAATGTCCGAGCACTGCAATCGCTTGAATCAAGTGGGAGTTAATCTTCCAGATAAGATAGTGATTGACAGAGTTCTCTAGTCACTATCACCGAGTTACTAGAACTTCGTGATGACCTATAATATGCAAGGGATGACGAAAACGATTCCCAATCTCTTCACGATACTGAAATCAGCGAAGGGAGAAATCAAGAAATAGCATCAAGTGTTGATGATTAACAAGACCACTAGTTTCAAGAAAAAAGGCAAGGAAAAAAAGGGAAACTTTAAAAAGGAATGGCAATAAAGTTGCCACTCCCATGAAAAGGCCCAAAGCTAGACCCAAGCCTGAAACTAAGTGCTTCCACTACAAAGGAAATGGTCACTGGAAGTGGAACTGCCCTAGACACTTGGCAGATAAGAAGAATGGCAAAGTGAACAAAGGTATATTTGATATACATGTTATTGATGTGTACTTTACTAGTGTTTATAGCAACCTCTCGTTATTTGATACTGGTTCAGTTGCTGAGAGTAGTAACTCGAAATAGGAGTTGCAAAAAAACCAGAGACTAGTTAAGGACGAGGTGACGATGTGTGTTGCAAGTAATTCCAAGGTTGGTACGGTCACCATCGCACACTCCATCTACCTGTTGCAGGAGCAGATGCAGATGTTATTTGGTGTTTGTGTTGAGCATTAATATGATTAGATCATGTTTATTTCAATGCAGTTGTTCATTTAAGTCAGAGAATAATTGATGTTCTGTTTATATGAATAAAACCTTCTATGATCATACACCCAATGTGAATGGTTTATTGAATCTCGATCGTAGTAATACACATATTCATAATATTGATGCCAAAATATGCACAGTTGATAATGATAGTGCAACATATTTGTGGCACTGCCGTTTAAGTCAAATTGGTGTAAAACGCATGAAGAAAACTCCATGCAGATGGGCTTTTGAAATCACTTGATTATGAATCATTTGATACTTGCGAACCATGCCTCATGGGCAAGATGACTAAAACTCCGTTCTCCGGAACAATGGAGCGAGCTATGACTTATTGGAAATAATACATACCGATGTATGCAGTCCGATGAGTGTTGAAGCTCGTGGCAGGTATCGTTATTTTCTTATCTTCACAGATGATTTGAGCAGATATGGGTATATCTACTTAATGAAACACAAGTATAAAACATTTGAAAAGTTCAAAGAATTTCAGAGTGAAGTGGAGAATCATCGTAGCAAGAAAAAAAAAGTTTCTACGATCTGATCGCGGAGGCGAATATTTGAGTTACGAGTTTGGCCTTCATTTAAAACAATGTGAAATAGTTTCACAACTCACGCCACCTGGAACACCACAGCGTAATGGTGTGTCCGAACGTCGTAACCGTACTCTATTAGATATGGTGCGATCTATGATGTCTCTTACCGATTTACCACTATCATTTTGGGGTTATGCATTAAAGACAGTTGCATTCACTTTAAATAGGGCACCATCTAAATCCGTTCAGACGACACCGTATGAACAGTGGTTTGGCAAGAAACCTAAGCTGTCGTTTCTTAAAGTTTGGGGTTGCGATGCTTATGTGAAAAAGCTTCAACCTGATAAGCTCGAACCCAAATCGGAGAAGTGCGTCTTCATAGGATACCCAAAAGAAACTGTTGGGTACACCTTCTATCACAGATCCGAAGGCAAGATTTTTTTTGCTAAGAATGGATCCTTTCTAGAGAAGGAGTTTCTCTCGAAGGAAGTGAGTGGGAGGAAAGTAGAACTTGATGAGGTAATTGTACCTTCTCTCGAATTGGAAAGTATCTCATCACAGAAATCAGTTCCAGTGATGCCTACATCAACTAGAGAGGAAGCTAATGATAATGATCATGAAACTTCAGATCAAGTTACTACCAAACCTCGTAGGTCAACCAGAGCACGTTCCGCACCATAGTGGTACGGTAATCCTGTTCTGGAGGTCATGTTACTAGACCATGACGAACCTACGAACTATGAGGAAGCGATGATGAGCCCAGATTCCACAAAATGGCTTGAGGCCATGAAATCCGAGATAGGATCCATGTATGAGAACAAAGTATGGACTTTGGTTGACTTGCCTAATGATCGGCGAGCCATAGAGAATAAATGGATCTTCAAGAAGAAGAATGACGCTGATGGTAATGTTATTGTGTATAAAGCTCGACTTGTTGCAGAAGGTTTTCAACAAGTTCAAAGAGTTGACTACGATGAGACCTTCTCACCCGTAGCGATGCTTAAGTCTACCCGAATCATGTTAGCAATCAAATGGGCGTCAAAACTGCATTCCTTAATGGATTTCTTAAAGAAGAGTTGTTTATGATACAACCAAAATGTTTTGTCGATCCTAAATGTGCTAACAAAGTGTGCAAGCTCCAGCGATCCATCTATGGACTGGTGCAAGCATCTCGGAGTTGGAATATACGCTTTGATGAGTTAATAAAAGCATATAATTTTATACAGACTTGCGGTGAAGCCTATATTTACAAGAAAGCCAGTGGGAGCACTACAGCCTTTCTGATAAGTATATGTGAATGACATATTGTTGATCGAAAATGATGTATAATTTTCTGGAAAGCATAAAGGAGTGTTTGAAAGGAGTTTTTCAAAGGAAGACCTCGGTGAAGCTGCTTACATATTGGGCATCAAGATCTATAGAGATAGATCAAGACGCTTGACAAAACTTTCGATGAGTACATACTTAATAATATTTTGAAGGAGTTCAAAATGGACCGGTTAAAGAAGGAGTTCTTGCCTGAGTTGTAAGGTATGAAGTTGAGTAAGACTCAAAACCCGACCACGGTGGAAGATAGAGATAATGAAGGTCATTCCCTATGCCTCAGCCATAGGTTCTATAAAGTATGCCATGCTATATACCAGACCTATTGTGTACCTTGCCATGAGTTTGGTAAGGGGGTACAATAGTGATCCAGGTCAACGGTCAAAATTATCCTTAGGTACCTAAAGATGACTAAGGAAATGTCTCTCGGTTATGGAGGTGACAAAGAGTTCGTCCTAAAGGGTTACGTCGATGCAAGCTTTGACACTGATCTGCATGACTCTGAGTCTCAATCTGGATACATATTGAAAGTGGGAGCAATTAGCTAAAGTAGCTCCGTGCAGAGCATTGTAGACATAGAAATTTGGAAAATACATACGGATCTGAATGTGGCAGACCCATTGACTAAACTTCTCTCACAAGCAAAACATGATCACACATTAGTACTCTTTAGGTGTTAATCACATGGCGATGTGAACTAGATTATTGACTCTAGTAAACCCTTGGGTGTTGGTCACATGGCAATGTGAACTATGGGTGTTAATCACATGACAATGTGATCTATTGGTGTTAAATCACATGACGATGTGAACTAGATTATTAACTCTAGTGCAAGTGGGAGACTGAAGGAAATATGCCCTAGAGGCAATAATAAAGTTGTTATTTTATATTTCCTTATATCATGATAAATGTTTATTATTCATGCTAGAATTGTATCAACTGGAAACTTGATACATGTGTGGATACATAAACAAAACACTGTGTCCCTAGTAAGCCTCTACTAGACTAGCTCATTAATCAATAGATGGTTAAGTTTCTTAACCATAGACATGTGTTGTCATTTGATGAACGGGATCACATCATTAGGAGAATGATGTGATGGACAAGACCCATCCGTTAGCTTAGCATATGTATCGTTCAGTTTTATTGATATTTCTTTCTTCATGTCAAATACATATTCCTTCGACTATGAGATTATGCAACTCCCGGATACCGGAGGAATACCTTGTGTGCTATCAAACGTCACAACGTAACTGGGTGATTATAAAGATGCTCTATAGGTATCTCCGAAGGTGTTTGTTGGGTTGGCATAGATCGAGATTAGGATTTGTCACTCCGAATATCAGAGAGGTATCTCTGGGCCCTCTCAGTAATGCACATCATAATAAGCCTTGCAAGCAATGTTACTAATGAGTTAGTTGCGAGATGTATTACGGAACGAATAAAGAGACTTGCAGGTAACGAGATTGAACTAGGTATGAAGATGCCGACGATCAAATCTCGGGCAAGTAACATACCGATGACAAAGGGAATAACATATGTTGTCATTACGGTATGACCGATAAAGATCTTCGTAGAATATGTGGGAACCAATATGAGCATCCAGGTTCCGCTGTTGGTTATTGACCAGAGAGGTGTCTCGGTCATGTCTACATAGTTCTCGAATTTGTAGGATCCGCACGCTTAACATTCGATGACGTATTATATGAGTTATGTGATTTGGTGACCGAATGTTGTTCAGAGTCCTGGATGAGACCACATACATGATGAGGAGTCTCAAAATGGTAAAGAGGTAATGATTGATATATAGGACGATGGTATTTGGACACCGGAAGTGTTCCGGGGGTACCGGGTTTATATCGGGTCACCGAAAGGGGTTCCAGGTATCCCTGGCAACTACATGGGCTTAATGGGCCAAGAAGGGGACAAACCAGCCCCTAGGGGATAGTGCGCCCCATGTAGGCGAAAATAAGGGGAAGGAAAGAGGGGAAGAGGGGAGCAATTCGGCCTCCCCCTTCCTTCTCTCCTCCCTCCTCCCCCTCCGGATGAATATGGAAGGGGGTGGAGGCCAAATTGGGAGGGGCCCAAGTAGGATTCCTCCTACTTGGGGCGCCCCTTGGCTGCCTCTCCTCCCCTCCAACCTATATACATGTGGGGGAGGGGGGGAGACCGCTAGAACACACAACAACATCTGTTAGCCGCGTGCGGCGGCCCCCTCCATAGTTTACGCCTCTGGTCATATTGTCGTAGTGCTTAGGCGAAACCCTGCGCGGATCACTTCACCATCACCGTCACCACGCTATCGTGCTGACGAAACTCTTACTCGACACTTTGCTGGATCAAGAGTTCGATGGACGTCACCAAACTGAACGTGTGCAGAACTCGGAGGTGCCGTACGTTCGGTGCTTGATCGATCAGAATGAGAAGAAGTCCGATTACATCAACCGCGTTGTCAAACGCTTCTGCTTTCGGTCTACGAGGGTACGTGGACACACTCTCCCCCTCTCGTTGCTATGCATCTCCTAGATAGATCTTGCGTGAGCGTAGGAAAATTTTGAAATTGCATGCTATGTTTCCCAACAAAACCGTGGAGATCTATTCAATGGTGAGGCTGAGCATCGAGGACCTGCACGTAATAGGAGCGGCGCCACAATCGATGAGCTATTGAAAAACTGGGAACTGTGCCCCGCACTGAGAAAGATGAAAAAGACGCTGGAGCCGCTGCTGAAGGTATGGACGACAACGTCTGTTTTCTAGGACTTGGAGTACTGGCCCAAACTCGACACGCCTCATTGCCTTGATCAAATGCATATCGCGAAGAATGTCCTCGAGGGCTTGCTTGCGACACTGATGAACATGCAGATAAGACCAAGGATGGGCCGAAGGCAAGAGGAGACTTGCAAGATTTGAAAATCAGGGCAGATTTGCACATGCCGCCCCATAAAAAGTCAAAGGAGACAGAGATGGAGACGGAGGTGTGGGAGAAGAAGGGCAGAAAAGTGAACAAGGAAGAGGATTATTGCCCCCCTTCTTGCTTCACCTTAAGTCTGGCTGAGATCGATCTTCAAGTGCCTTATCGGAATAAAAGTTAGTTCCGGTTACTGTGGGAAGATAAGCAGATTTGCGAACAAAGTCAAAGCTCAGGTCCATACTAAAAATGAACTTAGAAATAGTGATGCAAAATGTATGTACCAAGGAGCCCTTAGGAATGTTGATAGCTTGTCTCGTCAACATGACGACGACGAACTTATGACTAGGAGTCAAAATATCGGGATACTTTCCTTCCCATGTATACTTCTCTTTCACTAGATATGAGTTCATCGCCACATATTAATAAGGAAGACACCCATATATGCTCGCCACACACACGTAGACATCACATTCGTCCCTCCTGAGCTTATTGGAAGGACCACCGCCACCATCAAATAGAGCAGAAAACATGAACGATCACAGACTCCCAACAATGCATCAGATTCGATGAAAAATCGGATCCCTGAGGGAATATCGCTCACTCTCTTAGAGTTGCTCATATGGACTAGGTATGCGTGCGTGCGTTGTATGCACGTGCTTAGGCTGGTCGTGGGGAGTAACTTATACTAGTGTCATACATATGACACTAGTCTAAATTACTACCTTCATAGTGCAAAGTAACATAGTAGTAGTGTCATAGAAGACTTCATTAATTAGCTTGTAAACTCATCTTGTCTTGAAAAGCGCTATGTTACAGTAACATATTATGTTACCACCTCTCATTAACTACATGCCACATAAACAAAAATTTCTCGGAGTGCGCTGTGTTACTTGCTAAGTTACTTCCACTATGACTAGCCTTATAAACGTCTGTATCTGTTTGTGTTTTAAAAAATAACATCAAATGATACTTGATTTACAATAATAACAATGTTTTTATAGGGAGAATAATAATGTTGTATACTGTATTTTATTTTGAAACGAAAGATGCGTGATTTGATCAAAATTTGCCGAGGCAAGCCCCGCAGAAAACTGCCGGAGGAGGGCAACCAGCCCCGCGAGCGTCGCTCGGTCGCGCGTGTCCCTCCCTCGCCTCCCGGAGGTCCCATCTCCCCCTCCCTCTCTCTCTCTCCTTCCCTCCCCCTCCCCCCTCCCCGTAACCCTATCTTCCTCACCAGTCACCCCCCTTCCCTCTCGCCCTCCTGGCGGCGGCGTCGGCGGCGCGTGTCTGACTGGGAGCTTTAGCGGCAGGTCGGCCGTGCCCTCTCCCTCCCTCACCTCTCTCCTATCTGCAGCGAGCGGTGGCGGCGGGAAACGGCGAGTGTCGTCGGTTGCTGACATGCTCCTCCTCCCCGTCTCTCCTTCTCTGTCCTCTGACCCCCGCTCCCCGTCGTCTTTGCAGCTCGCGCAGCCGCCGATTTGGACGACGCCGGCGACCAGGACCTCACCGGCAGCAGCGCATCTTATCCAAGTTTGCAGATTTCCCCTACAAAGTCCGAGGTACAAACCCTAGACCTCAAGATCTGATTCGGTATTGTATTGGTGATTTTCCCTTCCCAAATCCTTCAAGCTAGGTGACCATCCGTTCGAAAATGGTATGCTGCGGCAGTTGGCCCGTGTGTTGACCTGGTTTTGCTACCTGTATTGGTGGCCTTAATTTTTTTTTGCGATATCATGTGTATGGTACTTTATTGCTCGCTACCATCTGTGGACATCAAATCTGCCTGTAGTGCTTATTGTATTGTATGGCGTGTCATGTTGAAGTTACATTTTCTTGTTTCGACCAAAATCTGTCTGTAGTGCTTATTGAATTACATTGTGTCATGTTGAAGTTATATTTTTCTTGTTCTGATTTTGCATTTAGATGGACAATAATACAAATATGCTAATTTATGGGGCAGTTGCATATATGCTATTACATACTCCCTCCATTTCAATGAATAAGATGCGCACGCTTTCCAAAATCTAACTTTGAAAATAAATTATATCAATAATGTATATTTTAGTGACTTAAATATTATACCACTGAAAACTTCTTTTCAATACGAATTCAATGGTATAATTTTTACCACATATAATCAACGTTTGGTTGGTCTAATTTATGGTCAAAGTTGAATTTTGGGGTGCGTGTGCTCCTATTCATTGGTATGGAGGGAGTATGGGCTACTAGGTGAGAAGGGTAGGATGGAGTACCTAGACAATATAATGATATAGTTTGTGTGAACATGCTTAGGCTTGGTAGAGCACCTTTCTTACGATTTATAAACTTGTGAATTGCTCAAAGACACGATACATATGTTGTTGAGCAGCAAGTAGCCATGTTTCTTTTATTACCGTTGGACACAACCTTAGGAATGGATTAATTGTGACAGAGAACCTTTCTTGTGCTTGGGGGATATGATACATATGTGTGTTGAGCAGCTAGTAGCTATGTTTTTTTTAACATTTTTGGGCACAACCTTAGGAATAGATTAATTGTCACAAATTTGTTAGGTCCACTGAAGTTGTTAGCTGTTATTTTTAAAAAGTCCTCCGTGCTATTGGCATGCTATGAGATGATCTTACGAAGCCTCCATTGGAGACCCCAACCAAAATAGAAGTGTGCCACAGGTGGGATCCATACTTAAGGTATGAGATTGAGCGACACCACTTATTTTTTTGTAGGTACGGTTTTTTAGATCCTATTTTTTTGTTTTATTTATCACCAATCAGTACTGTGTTGGACCTATTGATGGTACGCGAGTAACAAGCTTCATAGCTTATGGTAGGGGCCTTAGGCCATCTACAATGCCGGCTGCTTATGGAGGCCCTTGCATGAAAATAAATAAAGATTGTAAAATAGAAAAAACACCTAAGCGCCCTGGCTTGCAACGGCAGGCACTAATTCCGTAGAGTAAATTAAACAATCAGGCATTTCGAGCGGGCAGAAAAACGGACAAGCGCCGACACATCATCTTTTGCTGACACCTTGGATAACACCAGGATTCAGCGGACTAATTGGCCTGGAATCTAACTCTGGCAGTTGTCCTAAGCGCCCGCCTTGGTCGTGCCCTTAATCCACTTGCTCTTGTATTCCCCTCTACGTTTGTATGCAAAACACATGTGATTACAGGTGATATTTTGGTTGTGCCATTGACTAGGGCACTTTGTTAGCATTTCGCATAGCTATCTGCATTCCAGTTTCCAGAGTGAAAGTGCTGTTAAACATAATCATCATATTATACCTAATTTTGTATTATGCCCTGCCCCCCCCCCCCCCCCCCCCCCCCCCAACTGTTGTTACCTTCTCTAAATGCGGTTGGGCACCCAGTATGTGTTGTGAGCATATGTGAACATGATCTTGTGCTTCTTCAGGTGTTTTACTTCAAATTAAGGGTTTACACTCTAATTCAGTTTCTTACTGGATACACGCAAATTTTCCCCATCCGAATATCAGCTACTTTACGATAACCTATGTAATAGGCGTCTTGTTACCATACATTTCTTCAGTCTTTAACATGTATTTCTTTGATGTGACTACTGATGCATAATGCCACAAATATAAACTGCTGTTATTTTGGTAGGTGGGAAAGACTCTGCTCCATCATCAAAACCCTGTGGATCAATTGCCACCAGTCTTGGGTTGCAAAATCTGGACAGAGCCTTCTGAAGTTTGACAGTCATATCTTGTCAACTGTACATTGCCGTGCAAGATGCCAAAAATAAAGAACCTGTCTGATGCATGTAAAGTATCATTTTCTCCAGATGGACCTATATCTGAAGAAACACTCGAGAGAGTTCGTGCACTGTTAGGTGAGTCGAACTTTATACTATTTTGAATAATCTGGAGTTATTTACGTGGAGATTGCTATGGTACAGGGTACATACATCATCTGGTTGCAGAGTCTTGTAAATCCTTCCTCTCCTAACATTCCTCACTCAGCATTCTCACATAAATTGCAATATTACATACACATGTACCATAGTCATCGTCTTCTGCTTTTTTTCTAATGTCCTTCATCCTAACTAGATGTCAGATCATGCATTAGCCTTACTATACTGCTTTTATCAGTAACTGGATGTTACTGAATCAAGCTGAGCCACTTGTTGTTATATGATAGAAAGTTTTAGCAGTAATCATATTGCCAAGTTAGTTTTTGTAATGCATGATACCAACAGCGCATAAAAGGTATGAACACAATGGATTCGAGAGCAACTTATAAGTTGCTTGAAGGTGGTGGCTTCCTTTTTAGCTGTGCCTCATCCTTGATTCGTATCATTGCACAAACCATTAATCTTCTGTATAATGTTTTTTATTGAAACCATTCCATGCCTTCTATTTTTAAAAAAATGTGCCAAGAGTTTTGAAAAACTCATCAGCTACATTTCCTGGTAAACAATCCGAACTTACCGATCAATAAGACAAGAACATTTATTTGTGTTGTACTATTTTCATGTAAGGAGTTTCTTAATAGTCTTAGTTGTCAGTGCTCGTGAAGAGGTATGACCAACAGTGAACTACATGTGCTACTCTAATTGCATGGCAAAAGCAGTATTTTTATTTGGAATGGTATAAATGTCCACTTCCAACCCATAACTTGGGCTCCACTTTTGAACACTAAACTTACTGTTGAAATTGTAACCTCCAACTATTTAAACGATCCAGTTATCACTTATCACCTTAAAGTGATTGGATTAGTGGTTTGGGTGACATGGGTTACGTGTTTGTCATGTTTAAACATTGCCATGAACTAGCAAACCCCACAGAAACAAACAATCAAGAAACTCATCATTCGGACAGAGAACTTCAATTATACTTCTTGAAATGGAACCAAAATTGGTAAATAAGTACTTCGATGGCATGGCAAAACGTGGCAGTAACATTAACAAGATATTATTATTTTCTTAGCTGCTTTGGCCATCTTCATGTTTGATATGAACTTGTGATGTACTATACTGCTTCTAGAATTTGTTCCATTGCTAATGTAGGGTAAAACTTGCTTTTCATCTCAACCGCAAAAAAAAAACTTGCTTTTCATCTGATTCAGCGAAACCATAGCAATGAGCATTTGCAGACTCATAATTGATTCTATTTTGTATTCCCAGATGAGATCAGACCTTTAGATCTTGGTTTAGATAACGAAGCACAAATTGCACGTACTTGGAATAGTTCTACGCGTCAACAGAATGGGAGGCGAGGACGCGGTGGGCCTAATCAGTACGCGCCCACAATCAAATATCTGCACATTCATGAATGCGAAAGTTTCTCTGTAAGATCTCTTGCACGTCATCTAAGCATTATCTTAATTAATAAACTGTGCATTTTCAAATGAATACATGAAGTGCCTCCTTTCTTATAACTTTGATTTTCATAATTTATTATGCAGATGGGTATATTTTGTATGCCACCGTCATCAGTTATTCCACTTCACAATCATCCAGGAATGACTGTGCTGAGCAAGCTTCTTTATGGCAAGCTGCACGCCGAATCGTATGATTGGATTGATGTAGCTGATCCAACTGACCCGTTAAAGCGTAAGTTCTGCCATTCGAAAATCTTCTACACAACAATAGTTGGCCATGGCCGTAGTCCTCCAATTGGTTAATTTGTTTGTGCATGATATCCAGTATGCAACTCATGACTGATCTAGTTCTTTTTCCCCTTGCTTAATAAATGGAAATGCAAATTACTATGCAAAACTAATGTGGAATGCGTTTTATGCAAGAAGATAATTTTATTGGACATTTCCTTTCATCAAATGAACATGTCATGCAATTTCTTGGTACATTTCTTATCATGAAATCCGCACAGTATGCAATGACCTATAATGATCTGTGGTGTATGTTGGGGACCTTGCAGCAATAGTTATTTGAAAGCATCTTTTTTAGATGTAGCAGCAAAATTGCTGGAATTAGTAAATATGGCCCTAATTAGATGCTACAGAACAGCAACCTTGTTTGTGCCCTTACCTTCTATTCTCAGAAGTAAATTGGGCCATTTTCACTGTTGAATGTCCTAGAAAAAGGCTTTTGCTCCCATGTTTTGCTCTTCAAATTCTACTGATGTTGTCAATTACAGGAACTCTATCTGTGATGCCAAATTTTGTGTCATGCCATCTGTTTCCACACCCTACTTTGTGTCTCAATTATTCAGTATGGCATAACTTGCCTATTGCGGCACAGAAAGTTGCTGAGTAGTGGCTGGATACTGATGGCATTCTTAATCGCAATTTGTTAATGCTAGCAAACACCTCGAAAGTAATGCCAGATAGTTAGTTGTCATGCATTTAATAAATTGCTGTATCTCCTGCTATCTAATTTTGATGAGCTCAAAGAATGTCTATGCTTAGAAACTAGTCTTATGGATCATTTATTAATCATGCAAATGATCCTAGTTTAAATCATTTTGTTGGTTGTGTCAAATTTGTGTGCCGACTAATAAGATTATGTAGCCTATTACTCCCTTGGGTGCAGCAAGACCAGCAAGGTGTGTGAGAGACCGTGAAATGACTGCGCCAGAGACAACCATTCTTTATCCTGATAGGGGTGGTAACATCCACACTTTCAGAGCCATCACACCTTGTGCGCTCTTTGACGTCCTTTCT
Organism: Triticum urartu; assembly: GCF_003073215.2. Lineage (NCBI taxonomy): Eukaryota > Viridiplantae > Streptophyta > Magnoliopsida > Poales > Poaceae > Triticum > Triticum urartu. The sequence continues at coordinate 458,142,677 of NC_053027.1, forward strand.
CCACCATATTCTGCTGAGAATGGGAGAGACTGTTCATACTTCCAGAAGTCTTCAGTCAAGGAGCCATCTGGTAATATACAGCTCTTGACATTTGATTATTGTTTTTAATCTATTTTATGTTATGCCAGTTTTGAGTTGTTTTAACATTTTCTGCTACAATTTACCAGTTGTTTTGCCGAGTGAAATAGATAGCTCAGAGGTAGTCTGGTTGGAGGAATTGGAGGACCATCAGCCTCCGGAGGGCTTTGTTGTTGCTAGAGGTTTGTATAAAGGCCCTGTGATAAGGAGATAGTTAGGTTTTTATACCACTTTTGCCAATGGATTGAGGATGCAGAGGCCTCCTAGTATCAGTTGTATGTGGCTTAGTAGAGCAAGTATCGTCCAGGCAACCTGCATGCAGCCTGCGGTTTACGTTGTACACACACGACCTGATGTGGATGAATGAAGAGCGTTTGAGACCATTTTCATCATGCCTGCTCGGTACTGGAGCAATGCTGATGGTCTGTGATGTACCCACGTGGCTCTTTTATCAGATGAAGGCCTTGGAGTATATACTTTTGAGAAGAGGAGAGTTCTTGCCACGCTGTATTAGGTAGAAAACAAGTGGCATGGGCTTCTCACCTAATGATTGTTTCAGAAAAAAAGATTTGGTGTGATGAACCGATTATTCCGTGTCATTATGTAAACAATCGCATAAACATTCTTTGGGATAAATCTGTCTTTGCAAAAACTGGCAATGCGGTGTATTCTGTCAGAGTCTAGTAACCATTCCTTTCCCTTCCAGTTAAGTCTGTCGTCATTTTTCAACATAAAGATTGTTTTGCATAAATTTCCTGTCTTTTCACTAGTCACTCAGTACTCTATTAGAACATATGCACAGAGAATTTTTTCCCCTCTTAATTGTCAAGAGGCTACTAAATACTTGGCCAATCTTTTGGGGATACACGTTGGTCACGATATTCAGCACCAAGGGCACCCCAGCGCATATAATGGAAGCCACTCCGAGTCTCTGACCATGCCTAGCGGAGCGACGAGCCGTGCTTTGTATTCCCTTTTTAACATTTCGAATCAATGAAGTTCCAGCGTTCCCCTAAAAAATGAAATTTGATAATTGCAAACTTCTGTTTTATTTTGCGAGTAAGGCTATGGATTATATTTAAAACTCCCAATGACGCAAGATGTCTAAAAAAACAAGATAATTACAAGCAGGTTATGAGAGAGACAAACTTGATCTCAAGCACGAGCTGAATGTGCCTCACCACTGCCGAAGCTGACATGACCTTGTATTGGTTGAGTGCGGGTCGCCACTACCGAAGCTGACATGACCTTCTATCGTGTTGTTGGAAAATTGTGCCAAACCCTTTACCAAACAAAACTTTCCCAGCTTCACAACACCGGCGAAGAGGGTGCCTCTGCGATGAAGAGGGAGAGCAAACAACCAAAGAACTATCTGTCACGTCAAGGAGACACCAAAGGGAAAAAAAAGAGGACACCGCCTCAAGAGTGCCACTGGTTGCCAGCAACACCACCATCACAAAGAGCAACAAGAAGAAGACCATTACCTTAGAACCAACACAAAGACACATGAATCACCTGCTCAGATTCGGCACCGTAAGCTAAGCGAGGAGAGATCTAGTGGAAACTTACTCGGTGCTGTGACCACCACCACAGGAGTCGAAGCCATGAAGAGCCACAGACCTAGCTAAGACACTAGACTATTGGACACACGCGAAAACAAAGTCTCGGGGTTTCCCTTCCTCCAACCGTCGCTGGAGTAGTCGGTGGAAGTGAAGGAACCTCGGAGACGCGTAGTCTAGGGCCCTGATTCCTCGCTGCGGTGGCTAGGTCACGACTTGGGAGAAAAACGATTCAATATGGTTAAGCTTGTTGTGGTGGCTAGAACTCATAGCAGAACTATCGTTTGGTTGTAGATGACAGTGCAATGATCGATGAGCTGAGATAAGGATTATCGGTGCCAACTAAGTCCTTGTTCGGTTCCATGACAAATGAGAGGGATTGACATGTATTGGCAGGGATTAAATCCCATCTAGTTCAAATTTCCCCCAAATCCCCCCCATTTCACTCCAATCCACTCCAATCCACTTTTTTTTTTGAGGGAATGGCTTAACCGAACAAGGCTTAAAAGTGAAAACAGAAATTCTCGGTACAAACAACAATTAATAGGAAAAAGCCTCATGGAGAGAATAACATAACGTCAAATACAATTTCTCAGCATAAACGAGAATAGCAATTAACCAGCTTCATCTCATTAGCAATTACAATAATGAAATAAAAATTCCCAGTCTAAATGCGGATAACAATTAGTCATTCTTTATCTCAACTCCTACCATCCAAGTAGCACATTAATTCACAGAAAAATCCATTTCAAGACTGCAGCTGCAGTCCTATATACATCTAGCCTGACGGAGGGAAGTCTCAAAGCATTGAGTCTTGTAGCCAAATCGATGAGACAAACGAGGTTCAGAACGCCGAGTATTGGTTCCTAGTACGAGTAGGCTCTAGTTATGTGCTCAAGATTAAGCGCACAAATGTGAAAATACATGAGATACCTCATGCCCAACAGTAGTAGACTGCTGCAAGCCTGAGAGTCCCACTGTCCCAGCAAGAGCCCACTGTCAGTGTGCGCATCTGCTTACGATTCACGCATGCATGCATGCGTCCCCGCAGCTACGCATGAGGGCAGCGAACAGTATGTTAGAAGTATATAAACAACAACAACAACAACCACAAAGCCTTTAATCCCAAACAAATTGGGGTAGACTAGAGATGAAATCCATAAAATCTCGCAACCAACTCATGGCTTTGTCATATGGATAGCAAGCTTTCACACACCCATGTTCATAACTAGCTCTTTGATGATACTTCAATTCTTCATGTCTCTTTTAGCGGACTCCTCTCATGTCAAATTCGGTCTACTCCGCCCTTTTTTGACATTCTCCGCACACTTTAGCCGTCCGCTATACACTGGAGCTTCTGAAGGCATGCGTTGAATATGCCCAAACCATCTCAGACGATGTTGGACAAGCTTCTCTTCAATTGGTGCTACCCCAACTCTATCTCGTATATCATCATTCCGAACTCGATCCTTCCTCGTGTGGCCACATATCCATCTCAACATACGCATCTCCGCTACACCTAACTGTTGAACATGTCGTCTTTTAGTCGGCCAACACTCAGCGTCATACAACATTGCGGGTCGAATCGCCGTCCTGTAGAACTTGCCTTTTAGCTTTTGTGGCACTCTCTTGTCACAGAGGATGCCAGAAGCTTGACGCCACTTTATCCATCCGGCTTTGATTCGATGGTTCACATCTTCATCAATACTCCCATCCTCCTACAGCATTGACCCCAAATATCGAAAGGTGTCCTTCTGAGGTACCACCTGGCCATCAAGGCTAACCTCCTCCTCCTCCTCACACCTAGTAGTACTGAAACCGCACATCATGTACTCGGTTTTAGTCCTACTAAGCCTAAACCCTTTCAATTCCAAGGTTTGTCTTCATAACTCTAACTTCCTATTTACCCCCGTCCGACTATCGTCAACTAGCACCACATCATCCGCAAAGAGCATACACCATGGGATATCTCCTTGTATATCCCTTGTGACCTCATCCATCACCAATGCAAAAAGATAAGGGCTCAAAGCTAACCCCTGATGCAGTCCTATCTTAATCGGGAAGTCATCAGTGTCGACATCACTTGTTCGAACACTTGTCACAACATTATCGTACATGTCCTTGATGAGGGTAATGTACTTTGCTCGGACTTTGTGTTTCTCCAAGGCCCACCACATGAAATTCTGCGATATCTTATCATAGGCCTTCTCCAAGTCAATGAACACCATATGCAAGTCCTTCTTTTGCTCCCTATATCTCTTCATAAGTTGTCGTACCAAGAAAATGGCTTCCATGGTCGACCTCCCAGGCATGAAACTAAACTGATTTTTGGTCACGCTTGTCATTCTTCTTAAGCGGTGCTCAATGACTCTCTTCCATAGCTTCATTGTATGGCTCATCAACTTAATTCCATGGTAATTAGTACAACTCTGAACACCTCCCTTGTTCTTAAAGATTGGTACTAATATACTCCGTCTCCATTCTTCTGGCATCTTGTTTGTCCGAAAAATGAGGTTGAAAAGCTTGGTTAGCCATACTATCACTATGTCCCCGAGACCTTTCCACACCTCAATGGGGATACAATCCGGGCCCATGGCCTTGCCTCCCTTCATCCTTTTTAAAGCCTCCTTGACCCCAGACTTCTGGATCCGCTGCACAAAACGCATGCTGGTCTCATCAAAGGAGTCATCCATTTCAATGGTAGAACTCTCATTCTCCCCATTGAACAGCTTGTCGAAGTACTCCCGCCACCTATGCTTAATCTCCTCGTCCTTCCCCAAGAGTTGGCCTGCTCCGTCCTTGATGCATTTGACTTGGCCAATATCCCTCGTCTTCCTCTCTCGGATCTTGTCATCTTATAGATGTCCCTTTCGCCTTCCTTTGTACCTAACCGTTGGTAGAGGTCCTTATACGCCCGACCCCTTGCTTCACCAATAGCTCGCTTTGCGGCCTTCTTCGCCATCTTATACTTCTCTATGTTGTCTGCACTCCTATCCAGGTATAGGCATCTAAAGCAATCTTTCTTCTCTTTAACCGCCTTCTGGACATCATCATTCCACCACCAGGTATCCTGTCTTCGCTTTTCCTTCCCCTGGACACTCCAAACTCCTCCGAGGCCACCTTACGAATGCAAGTCGCCATCTTCATTCACACATTGTCCGCATCCCCTCCTTCCTCCCAAGGGCCCTCCTTAATGACCCTCTCCTTGAAATCCTGAGCTACCTCCCCCTTGAGCTTCCACCACTTCGTTCTAGCGACTTTGGCACGCTTATCCCGCTGGACACAAATCCGAAAGCAGAAGTCAGCAACCACCAGCTTATGTTGGGGTACAACACTTTCTCCAGGTATCACCTTACAGTCTAGGCACGCACGCCTATCTTCTCTTCTCGAGAGGATGAAATCAATCTGGCTAGAGTGTTGGCCACTACTAAAAGTCACCAAAGTATATAAACGTGTAAGATCGAGATAAGAGTTAGAGATAAAATATGTTTAAATCTTGTATGATTTGTCTTGTACTTCAAATCTTTTCATTACGTTGTACTCCTATATATACCCATATGAGGGCATCTATAGCCGGACGGAACAATTTAGCCCTTCAAACATCCACGGACGTGCCCGACCAGCGTCCAAGCGTGTCTTACTTTTTACCTTATATGTCCGGTTATATGCATGTGATTGGTGGAGAAGAAGGGAGAGAAAGAAAAGAAATAATAAAGTAAGAAAAAAGATGCTCTGTGTGGGCCTAATCCTATGTGGCGGATGCAGGACCACTGACCGGACACACCCGTGCATTTAAGGAGGCTTTGAGGGGTTTGGTTGGGTTAACTTTTTGCTTCTCTCTCCTGTCCGGCCTGTGGTCCCTGCGCCCGTCCGGTCAATTTGAGAAGTCCGATTGCAGATGCTCTAAGGGTCGGATCAATACAACACAATAAAACACAAACATTAGACATCATATAATTTTCTACTTGATATTAGAGCGGTTAGTCTAACGACGTCAATCTAGGTTTCTCCATCACTTCCGTAGCTCGCCGCCACCGTAGAGATTAATCTCTTCTCTCTGGTCTGCGATCATCAAAGATGAGAACGGTTCCGTAAATTAGGTTAGATCAATTCTTCAAAGTTAAAAATTCCATTAGACTAGTTTTACCCTAGCGACGGATAAATCAGATTGCTTTGTTTTTCGGTGAAGAAAATAAGGACTTGTTGCTCCGAAACGGCCGCCAAGTGTTTAATGACCTCCCGCGACTTCAGACTTCAACGATCCGTGCATCCGGCAACTCCATCTTCGTGCACATCCAGCTATGCGACGCGGTCGAACTTGATCCGATTTGTGCGCTCAACATGATCGAACTCAATTCGATCTGTGCAACGCACACGACACTTCAGACCTCACTTTGATGCCGCTCGCCTACAGGCTACGATCGACTATATCAACCTCCAAAAGCCGCGTGCATGGCCGGAACAACGAGGTCATGGGCGTAGGTCACATGCAAGGACAACGAGCGCAGATGCACACACGAGCGCGTGTTCAAGTCGCCTCTCCCACAACACCACCAGGTGGGCTGCATCGCAAAGGAGGCCACGGTACCGGGACGTCCAGGTTGTGAGGTTCGGGGCTCCTTTGATTCAAACGATTTTCGTAGGAATTTTGGAGGATTAGATCCTTAGTTTTTCTTTAATGTTGGTTGTTTGGTTTATAGATTGAATCCTAGAATTTCTAAGGATTCCTTTGTATACTATTTTTTATAAGATTTTTCCTATTCTAAAATTTTTAGAATCCTTTCGTAAAAAAGAAAAAATAATTTTTTAAGGGAAGGTCATCATAGCTAGCTTTATTAGATCAAAGAACAATTACATCGTTCATCAGCTGACTAAGTAAGAACCCAGGTGGTTCATTACTCCAGCTCTCATTATGTTTATTACAAAAACTAAATTTAGCTAGTTCATGTGCTACTGAATTTGCATCACGGAAACAATGCTTGAACACGACCTTCCCAATTAACGCGGTCAGCAAAAATCGCTGCTGATGCATTCCATCATTGGTCTTGCCCTTGACAATAGTTCACCACATTTATCGAGTCAGATTCAGCTTCAATTCTGTTGAAACCCAGGGAATTTATAAATGATAAACAATCACGCATAGCAATTGCTTCAACTGTCATCACATCAGCAGCATGATGGACAATTATGCACTGTGCAGCTATGAACCGCCCCTTCTCATCACGCAAAATGGCTCCTATGGTAAGAAAAAAGAACTTTTAGAATCGAGCAAATCAAGAAGACCCTTAGATTTCATCTGATGTTGATGCACGCCTGCATGGATGCACCAAAGTCCAAAGTGCATATGCATGTGTTTTCTAAAAAAGTGCCTGCGCATGAAACGGCGGCAGCAGAAACTTCTTCGATCGTTCCGAGCTACTCTACCCAGGGCCACCGGCGCAGCACAACCTGATCTTTGTCGAAGTTCAAAATTTTATTCTTTTCATAATAATACGTTTCTCGTTCATATCGCAAAGATCAAAGTACAAGTCACGTAAACACCGACATGACAAAATTGAAAAGACAACATATCGTCTCTGAGCTTGACACCAATGCCTGTCACCTGCTTTCGGCACCACCACAACAACCACCAAAGAAAAAGAAAATGATGAATTACCTTCTCATCCGAGCTCGACGCGGCACCACATATACACCAGCCGTACGCAACGGTACACACCGACATTTACTCCTGGAGATCTGCATCGACCCCGCCACGACTCATCGAGTTGTATGACTACATCACGCCCAAAAAAGAAAAACTGCGTCGAGCAAATATGAGAGAAGCGACATCAAGATGCACAATTCACACGCGAGGCTAGTGTGGAAAGAGATACAATTCTTCATCGACTTTTTCAGCATAACACGACATTGACACTTCATCGCCACAAGGGACGCTTCCAAGCAAGTACAAGACGTGACCTCGGCGACGGTTATGGGCACATCATGATGGGACATTGACAGCGTCATCTGCGGTGACATGAAGTCACTATAGAGAGTTAGTGACAACCCGTACACGGGCACACGGTCCTGGCAAAACCGATGTGTCCTCTATGGGTTTTCTAAGGTCTTGGCGAAACCGAGGGACTCATAGCTGATGATACCCTCTGACATCCGTAAGGTGCATCCTCTATGACTATAGCTTCTCATCTACAACACAGCACAATTTCTTTTGCGCCTCCGGCTTTGAGCGGCTTCATCATCCACAACGTCTATGTTGGGGAACGCATTATTTCAAAAAAATTCATACGATCACACAAAATCTATCTAGAAGATGCGTAGCAACGAGAGGGGAGAGTGTGTCTACGTACCCTCGTAGACCGAAAGCGGAAGCGTTTAGTAATGCGGTTGATGCAGTCGAACGTCTTCTGATCCAACCGATCAAGTACCGAACGCACGACACCTTCGCGATCTGCACACGTTTAGCTCGGTGACGTCCCTCGTACTCTTGATCCAGTTGAGGCTGAGGGTAAGTTGTGTCAGCACGACGGTGTGTTCACGGTGATGATGAAGTTACCGACGCAAGGCTTCACCTAAGCACTACGACAATATGACCGAGGTGGAAAACAGTGGAGGGGGCCACCGCACACGGCTAAAGATCAACTTGTGTGTCTATGGGGTCCCCCCTCCCCCGTATATAAAGGAGGGGAGGAGGAGGCTGGCCGGCCACAAGGGGCGCGCCAAGGGGGGAGGAATCCTACTCCTAGTAGGAGTAGGTTCCCCCCTTTCCTAGTCCAAGAAGGAGAAGAAGGGAAAGAGGAGAGAAGAGAAGGAAAGAGGGGGGGGGCGCCCCTTCCCCTTGTCCAATTCGGACAGGGCAAGGGGGTGGGGAGCCACCTCTGGACGGCCCTCTCTCTACTCCACTAAGGCGCATTGTGGCCCATTAATCCCCTTGGGGGTTCCGGTAACCTCCTGGTTCTCCGGAAAATACCCGATACAGTTCGGAACCATTCCGGTGTCCGAATATAACCTTCAAATATATCAATCTTTATGTCTCGATCATTTCGAGACTCCTCGTCATGTCCGTGATCTCATCTGGGACTCCGAACAACCTTAGATACATCAAATCTCATAACCCATAATACATATCGTCATCGAACGTTAAGCGTGCGGACCCTACGGGTTGGAAAACTATGTAGACATGACCGAGACACATCTCCGGTCAATAACCAATAGCGGAACCTGGATGCTCATATTGGTTCCTACATATTCTATGAAGATCTTTATCGGTCAAATCGCACAACAACATACGTTGTTCCCTTTGTCATCGGTATGTTACTTGTCCGAGATTCGATCGTCGGTATCATCATACCTAGTTCAATCTCGTTACCGGCGAGTCTCTTTACTCGTTCCGTAATGCATCATCCAGTTACTAACTCATTAGTCACACTGCTTGCAAGGCTCATAGTGATGTGCATTAGCGAGAGGGCCCAGAGATACCTCTTCGATACACGGAGTGACAAATCCTAATCTCGATCTATGCCAACTCAACAAATACCATCGGAGACACCTGTAGAGCATATTTATAGTCACTCAGTTACATTGTGACGTTTGACAGCACACTGAGTGTTCCTCCGGTATACGGGAGTTGCATAATCTCATAGTCATAGGAACATGTATAAGTCATGAAGAAAGCAATAGCAACATACTAAACGATCGGGTGCTAAGCTAATGGAATGGGTCATGTCAATCAGATCATTCACTTAATGATGTGATCCCATTAATCAAATAACAACTCATTGTTCATGGTTAGGAAACATAACCATCTTTGATTAACGAACTATTCAAGTAGAGGCATACTAGTGACACTTTATTTGTCTATGTATTCACACATGTATTATGTTTCCGGTTAATACAATTCTAGCATAAATAATAAACATTTATCATGATATAAGGAAATATAAATAACAACTTTATTATTGCCTCTAGGGCATATTTCCTTCAGTCTCCCACTTGCACTAGAGTCAATAATCTAGATTACACAGTAATGATTCTCACACCCATGGAGCCTTGGTGCTGATCATGTTTTGCTCGTGAGAGAGGCTTAGTCAATGGGTCTGCAACATTCAGATCCGTATGTATCTTGCAAATCTCTATGTCTCCCTCCTTGACTTGATCGCGGATGGAATTGAAGCGTCTCTTGATGTGCTTGGTTCTCTTGTGAAATCTGGATTCCTTTGCCAAGGCAATTGCACCAGTATTGTCACAAAAGATTTTCATTGGACCCGATGCACTAGTATGACACCCAGATCGGATATGAACTCCTTCATCCAGACTCCTTCATTTGCTACTTCCGAAGCAGCTATGTACTCCGCTTCACATGTAGATCCCGCTACAACGCTTTGTTTAGAACTGCACCAACTGACAGCTCCACCGTTTAATGTAAACACGTATCCGGTTTGCGATTTAGAATCGTTCGGATCAGTGTCAAAGCTTGCATCAATGTATCCTTTTACGATGAGCTCTTTGTCACCTCCATATATGAGAAACATATCCTTAGTCCTTTTCAGGTATTTCAGGATGTTCTTGACCGCTGTCCAGTGATCCACTCCTGGATTACTTTGGTACCTCCCTGCTAGACTTATAGCAAGGCACACATTAGGTCTGGTACACAGCATTGCATACATGACAGATCCTATGGCTGAGGCATAGGGAATGACTTTCATTTTCTCTCTATCTTCTGCAGTGGTCGGGCATTGAGTTTGACTCAACTTCACACCTTGTAACACAGGCAAGAACCCTTTCTTTGCTTGATCCATTTTGAACTTCTTCAAAATTTTGTCAAGGTATGTGGTTTGTGAAAGTCCAATTAAGCGTTTTCATCTATCTCTATAGATCTTAATGCCTAATATGTAAGCAGCTTCACCGAGGTCTTTCATTGAAAAACTCTTATTCAAGTATCCCTTTATGCTATCCAGAAATTCTATATCATTTCCAATTAGTAATATGTCATCTACATATAATATCAGAAATGCTACAGAGCTCCCACTCACTTTCTTGTAAATACAGGCTTCTCCAAAAGTCTGTATAAAACCAAATGCTTTGATCACACTATCAAAGCGTTTATTCCAACTCCGAGAGGCTTGCACCAGTCCATAAATGGATCGCTGGAGCTTGCACACTTTGTTAGCTCCCTTTGGATCGACAAAACCTTCTGGTTGCATCATATACAACTCTTCTTCCAGAAATCCATTCAGGAATGCAGTTTTGACATCCATCTGCCAAATTTCATAATCATAAAATGCGGCAATTGCTAACATGATTCGGACAGACTTAAGCATCGCTATGGGTGAGAAGGTCTCATCGTAGTCAATCCCTTGAACTTGCCGAAAACCTTTTGCGACAAGTCGAGCTTTGTAGACAGTAATATTATCGTCAGCGTCAGTCTTCTTGAAGATCCATTTATTCTCAATTGCTTGCCGATCATCGGGCAAGTCAACCAAAGTCCACACTTTGTTTTCATACATAGATCCCATCTCAGATTCCATGGCGTCAAACCATTTTGCGGAATCTGGGCTCATCATCGCTTCCTCATAGTTCGTAGGTTCGTCATGGTCAAGTAACATGACTTCCAAAACAGGATTACCGTACCACTCTGGTGCGGATCTTACTCTGGTTGACCTACGAGGTTTGGTAGTAACTTGATCAGAAGTTTCATGATCATCATCATTAGCTTCCTCACTAATTGGTGTAGGAATCACTGGAACAGATTTCTGTGATGAACTACTTTCCAATAAGGGAGCAGGTACAGTTACCTCGTCAAGTTCTACTTTCCTCCCACTCACTTATTTTGAGAGAAACTCCTTCTCTAGAAAGTTTCCGAATTTAGCAACAAAAGTCTTGCCTTCGGATCTGTGATAGAAGGTGTACCCAACAGTCTCTTTTGGGTATCCTATGAAGACACATTTCTTCGACTTGGGTTCGAGCTTATCAGGTTGAAGCTTTTTCACATAAGCATCGCAACCCCAAACTTTAAGAAACAACACTTGGGTTTCTTGCCAAACCACAGTTCATACGGTGTCGTCTCAACAGGTTTTGATGGTGCCCTATTTAACGTGAATGCAGCCGTCTCTAAAGCATAACCCCAAAACGATAGCGGTAAATCAGTAAGAGACATCATAGATCGCACCATATCTAATAAAGTGCGGTTAAGACGTTCGGACACACCATTATGTTGTGGTGTTCCAGGTGGTGTGAGTTGCGAAACTATTCCGCATTGTTTCAAATGAAGACCAAACTCATAACTCAAATATTCACCTCCACGATCAGATCGTAGAAACTTAATTTTCTTGTTACGATGATTTTCCACTTCACTCTAAAATTCTTTGAACTTTTCAAATGTTTCACACTTATGTTTCATCAAGTAGATATACCCATATCTGCTTAAATCATCTATGAAGGTCAAAAAATAATGATACCCGCCACGAGCATCAACACTCATCGGACCGCATACATCAGTATCTATTATTTCCAGCAAGTCTGTTGCTCGCTCCATTGTTCCGGAGAATCGAGTCTTAGTCATCTTGCCCATGAGGCATGGTTCGCAAGTACCAAGTGATTCCAAAATCCCATCAGCGTGGAGTTTCTTCATGCGCTTTACACCAATATGACCTAAACGGTAGTGCCACAAATAAGTTGCACTATCATTATTAAACTTATATCTTTTGGCTTCAATACTATGAATATGTGTATCACTACTATCGAGATTCAATAAAAATAGACCACTCATCAAGGATGCATGACCATAAATGATATTACTCAGATAAATAGAACATCCATTATTCTCTGATTTAAATGAATAACCGTCTCGCATCAAACAAGATCTAGATATAATGTTCATGCTTAACGCTGGCACCAAATAACAATCATTCAGGTCTAATACTAATCCCAAAGGTAGATGTAGAGGTAGCGTGCCGACCGCAATCACCACGCGCATTGCCACCTCATCCTTAGCCAATCTTCGCTTAATCCGTAGCCCCTATTTCGAGTTGCAAATATGAGCAACAGAACCAACATCAAATACCCAGGCGCTACTGCGAGCATTAGTAAGGTACACATCAATAACATGTATATCAAATATACCTTTCACTTTACCATCCTTCTTATCCGCCAAATACTTGGCGCAGTTCTGCTTCCAATGGCCAGTCCCTTTACTATAGAAGCACTCAGTCTCAGGCTTAGGTCCAGACTTGGGCTTCTTCACTTGAGCAACAACTTGCTTGCCGTTCTTCTTGAAGTTCCCCTTCTTCCCTTTGCCCTTCTTCTTGAAACTAGTGGTCTTGTTGACCATCAACACTTGATGCTCCTTCTTGATTTCTACCTCCATAGCCTTTAGCATTGCGAAGAGCTCGGGAATTGTCTCATCCATCCCTTGCATATTATAGTTCATCATGAAGCTTTTGTAGCTTGGTGGCAGTGATTGAAGAACTCTGTCAATGACACTATCAACAGGAAGATTAACTCCCAGTTGAGTCAAGTGGTTGTGGTACCCAGACATTCTGAGTATATGTTCACTGACAGAACTATTCTCCTCCATCTTGCAGCTATAGAACTTATTGGAGACTTCATATCTCTCAATTTGGGCATTTGCTTGAAATATTAACTTCAACTCCTGGAACATCTCATATGCTCCATGACGTTCAAAACGTCATTGAAGTCCCGATTCTAAGCCGTAAAGCATGGCACACTAAACTATCGAGTAGTCATCAGCTTTGCTTTGCCCGACGTTCATAACATCTGGTGTTGCTCCTGCAGCGGGCTTTGTGAAGGAAATATGCCCTAGAGGCAATAATAAAGTTATTATTTATTTCCTTATATCATGATAAATGTTTATTATTCATGCTAGAATTGTATTAACCGGAAACATAATACATGTGTGAATACATAGACAAATAAAGTGTCACTAGTATGCCTCTACTTGACTAGCTCGTTAATCAAAGATGGTTATGTTTCCTAACCATGAACAATGAGTTGTTATTTGATTAACGGGATCACATCATTAAGTGAATGATCTGATTGACATGACCCATTCCATTAGCTTAGCACCCGATCGTTTAGTATGTTGCTATTGCTTTCTTCATGACTTATACATGTTCCTATAACTATGAGATTATGCAACTCCCGTTTGCCGGAGGAACGCTTTGGGTGCTACCAAACGTCACAACGTAACTGGGTGATTATAAAGGAGTACTACAGGTGTCTCCAAAGGTACATGTTGGGTTGGCGTATTTCGAGATTAGGATTTGTCACTCCGATTGTCGGAGAGGTATCTCTGGGCCCTCTCGGTAATGCACATCACTTAAGCCTTCAAGCATTGCAACTAATAAGTTAGTTGCGGGATGATGTATTACAGAACGAGTAAAGAGACTTGCCAGTAACGAGATTGAACTAGGTATTTGGAATACCGATGATCGAATCTCGGGCAAGTAACATACCGATGACAAAGGGAACGACGTATGTTGTTATGCGGTCTGACTGATAAAGTTGTTCGTAGAATATGTAGGAGCCAATATGGGCATCCAGGTCCCGCTATTGGTTATTGACCGGAGACGTGTCTCGGTCATGTCTACATTGTTCTCGAACCCGTAGGGTCCACACGCTTAAGGTTACGATGACAGTTATATTATGAGTTTATGCATTTTGATGTACCGAAGGTTGTTCGGAGTCCCGGATGTGATCACGGACATGACGAGGAGTCTTGAAATGGTCGAGACATAAAGATTGATATATTGGAAGCCTATGTTTGGATATCGGAAGTGTTCCGGGTGAAATCGGGATTTTACCGGAGTACCGGGAGGTTACCGGAACCCCCCAGGAGCTAAATGGGCCATGATGGGCCTTAGTGGAAAAGAGAAGAGGCAGCCCTCCATGGGCCGCGCGCCTCCCCCCTCCCCTAGTCCTATTAGGACAAGGAGAGGTGGCCGGCCCCCCCTCTCTCTTTTCCTCCTCCGCGAATCCTATTCCAACTAGGATTGGGGGGGGGGGAATCCTACTCCCAGAGGGAGTAGGACTCTCCTGGCGCACCCTCCTTGGCCGGCCAGCCTCCCTCCTTTAGTCCTTTATATACAGAGGCAGGGGCACCCCAGAGACACACAAGTTGATCCACGTGATCTATTCCTTAGCCGTGTGCGGCGCCCCCAACCACCATAGTCCTCGATAATATTGTAGCGGTGCTTAGGCGAAGCCCTGCAGCAGTAGCACGTCAAGATCGTCACCACGCCGTCGTGCTGACGGAACTCTTCCCCGACACTTTGCTGGATCGGAGTCCGGGGATCGTCATCGAGCTGAACGTGTGCTAGAACTCGGAGGTGCCGTAGTTTCGGTGCTTGATCGGTCGGATCGTGAAGACGTACGACTACATCAACCAAACACTTCCGTTGTCGATCTACTAGGTATGTAGATCACACTCCCCCCTCTCGTTGCTATGCATCACATGATCTTGCGTGTGCATAGGATTTTTTTTTGAAATTACTACGAAACCCAACAGTGGCATCCGAGCCTAGGTTTTATATGTTGATGTTATATGCATGAGTAGAACACAAGTGAGTTGTGGGCGATATAAGTCATACTGCCTACCAGCATGTCATACTTTGGTTCGGCGGTATTGTTGGATGAAGCGGCCCAGACCGACATTACGCGTACGCTTACGCGAGACCGGTTCTCCCGACGTGCTTTGCACAGAGGTGGCTTGTGGGTGACAGTTTCTCCAACTTTAGTTGAACCGAGTATGGCTACGCCCGGTCCTTGCGAAGGTTAAAACGGAGTCAAATTGACAAACTATCTTTGTGGTTTTGATGCGTAGGTGAGATTGGTTCTTACTTAAGCCCGTAGCAGCCACGTAAAACTTGCAACAACAAAGTAGAGGACGTCTAACTTGTTTTTGCAGGGCATGTTGTGATGTGATATGGTCAAGGCATGATGCTGAATTTTATTGTATGAGATGATCATGTTTTGTAACCGAGTTATCGGCAACCGGCAGGAGCCATATGGTTGTCGCTTTATTGTATGCAATGCAATTGCGATGTAATGCTTTACTTTATCACTAAACGGTAGCGATAGTTGTGGAAGCATAAGCTTGGCGAGACGACAACGATGCTACGATGGAGATCAAGGTGTCACGCCGATGACGATGGTGATCACGACGGTGCTTCGGAGATGGAGATCACAAGCACAAGATGATGATGGCCATATCATATCACTTATATTGATTGCATGTGATGTTTATCTTTTATGCATCTTATCTTGCTTTGATTGACGGTAGCATTATAAGATGATCTCTCACTAAATTATCAAGAAGTGTTCTCCCTGAGTATGCACCGTTGCGAAAGTTCTTCGTGCTGAGACACCACGTGATGATCGGGTGTGATAGGTTCTACGTTCAAATACAACGGGTGCAAAATAGTTGCACACGCGGAATACTCAGGTTATACTTGACGAGCCAAGCATATACAGATATGGCCTCGGAACACGGAGACCGAAAGGCCGAGCGTGAATCATATAGTAGATATGATCAACATAGTGATGTTCACCAATGAAACTACTCCATCTCACGTGATGATCGGACATGGTTTAGTTGATTTGGATCACGTGATCACTTAGAGGATTAGAGGGATGTCTATCTAAGTGGGAGTTCTTAAGTAATATGATTAATTGAACTTAAATTTATCATGAACTTAGTCCCTGATAGTGTCTTGCTTATTTATGTTGATTGTAGATAGATGGCTTGTGCTGTTGTTCCGTTGAATTTTAATGCGTTCCTTGAGAAAGCAAAGTTGAAAGATGATGGTAGCAATTACACGGACTGGGTCCGTAACTTGAGGATTATCCTCATTGCTGCACAGAAGAATTACGTCCTGGAAGCACCGCTGGGTGCCAGGCTTGCTGCAGGAGCAACACCGGATGTTATGAACGTCTGGCAGAGCAAAGCTGATGACTACTCGATAGTTCAGTGTGCCATGCTTTACGGCTTAGAATCGGGACTTCAACGACGTTTTGAACGTCATGGAGCATATGAGATGTTCCAGGAGTTGAAGTTAATATTTCAAGCAAATGCCCGGATTGAGAGATATGAAGTCTCCAATAAGTTCTATAGCTGCAAGATGGAAGAGAACAGTTCTGTTAGTGAGCATATACTCAAAATGTCTGGGTATAATAATCACTTGATTCAGTTGGGAGTTAATCTTCCGGATGACTGCGTCATTGACAGAATTCTCCAATCACTGCCACCAAGCTACAAGAGCTTCGTGATGAACTATAATATGCAAGGGATGAATAAGACTATTCCCGAGCTCTTCGCGATGCTGAAAGCTGCGGAGGTAGAAATCAAGAAGGAGCATCAAGTGTTGATGGTCAACAAGACCACTAGTTTCAAGAAAAAGGGCAAAGGGAAGAAGAAGGGGAACTTCAAAAAGAACGGCAAGCAAGTTGCTACTCAAGAGAAGAAACCCAAACCTGGACCTAAGCCTGAAACTGAGTGCTTCTATTGCAAGCAGACTGGTCACTGGAAGCGGAACTGCCCCAAGTATTTGGCGGATAAGAAGGATGGCAAGGTGAACAAAGGTACATGTGATATACATGTTATTGATGTGTACCTTACTAATGCTCGCAGTAGCACCTGGGTATTTGATACTGGTTCGGTTGCTAATATTTGCAACTCGAAACAGGGACTATGGATTAAAAGAAGATTGGCTAAGGACGAGGTGACGATGCGCGTGGGAAACGGTTCCAAAGTCGATGTGATCGCAGTCGGCACGCTACCTCTACATCTACCTTCAGGATTAATATTAGACCTGAATAATTGTTATTTGGTGCCAGCGTTGAGCATGAACATTATATCTGGATCTTGTTTGATGCGAGACGGTTATTCATTTAAATCGGAGAATAATGGTTGTTCTATTTATATGAGTAATATCTTTTATGGTCATGCACCCTTGAAGAGTGGTCTATTCTTGTTAAATCTCGATAGTAGTAATACACATATTCATAATGTTGAAACCAAAAGATGTAGAGTTGATAATGATAGTGCAACTTATTTGTGGCACTGCCATTTAGGTCACATCGGTGTAAAGCGCATGAAGAAACTCCATACTGATGGACTTTTGGAACCACTTGGTACTTGCGAACCGTGCCTCATAGGCAAGATGACTAAAACACCGTTCTCCGGTACTATGGAGAGAGCAACAGATTTGTTGGAAATCATACATACAGATGTATGTGGCCCGATGAATATTGAGGCTCGTGGCGGATATCGTTATTTTCTCACCTTCACAGATGATTTAAGCAGATATGGGTATATCTACTTAATGAAACATAAGTCTGAAACGTTTGAAAAGTTTAAGGAATTTCAGAGTGAAGTTGAAAATCATCGTAACAAGAAAATAAAGTTTCTACGATCTGATCGTGGAGGAGAATATTTGAGTTACGAGTTTGGTGTACATTTGAAAATTGTGGAATAGTTTCGCAACTCACGCCACCCGGAACACCACAGCGTAATGGTGTGTCCGAACGTCGTAATCGTACTTTACTGATATGGTGCGATCTATGATGTCTCTTACTGATTTACCGCTATCGTTTTGGGGATACGCTCTAGAGACGGCCGCATTCACGTTAAATAGGGCACCATCAAAATCCGTTGAGACGACGCCTTATGAACTGTGGTTTGGCAAGAAACCAAAGTTGTTTCTGAAAGTTTGGGGCTGCGATGCTTATGTGAAAAAGCTTCAACCTGATAAGCTCGAACCCAAATCGGAGAAATGTGTCTTCATAGGATATCCAAAGGAAACTATTGGATACACCTTCTATCACAGATCCGAAGGCAAGACTTTTGTTGCTAAATTCGGAAACTTTCTAGAGAAGGAGTTTCTCTCGAAAGAAGTGAGTGGGAGGAAAGTAGAACTTGACGAGGTAACTGTACCTGCTCCCTTATTGGAAAGTAGTACATCACAGAAAACTGTTTCTATGACACCTACACCAGTTAGTGAGGAAGCTAATGATGATGATCATGAAACTTCAGAACAAGATACTACTGAACCTCGTAGATCAACCAGAGTAAGATCCGCGCCAGAGTGGTACGGTAATCCCGTTCTGGAAGTCATGATGCTAGATCATGATGAACCTACGAACTATGAAGAAGCAATGGTGAGCCCAGATTCCGCAAAGTGGCTTGAAGCCATGAAATCTGAGATGGGATCCATGTATGAGAACAAAGTATGGACTTTGGTTGACTTGCCCGATGATCGGCAAGCAATTGAGAATAAATGGATCTTCAAGAAGAAGACTGACGCTGACGGTAATATTACTGTCTACAAAGCTCGACTTGTCGCAAAAGGTTTTCGGCAAGTTCAAGGGATTGACTACGATGAGACCTTCTCACCCATAGCGATGCTTAAGTCTGTCCGAATCATGTTAGCAATTGCCGCATTTTATGATTATGAAATTTGGCAGATGGATGTCAAAACTGCATTCCTGAATGGATTTCTGGAAGAAGAGTTGTATATGATGCAACCAGAAGGTTTTGTCGATCCAAAGGGAGCTAACAAAGTGTGCAAGCTCCAGCGATCCATTTATGGACTGGTGCAAGCCTCTCGGAGTTGGAATAAACGCTTTGATAGTGTGATCAAAGCATTTGGTTTTATACAGACTTTTGGAGAAGCCTGTATTTACAAGAAAGTGAGTGGGAGCTCTGTAGCATTTCTGATATTATATGTGGATGACATATTACTAATTGGAAATGATATAGAATTTCTGGATAGCATAAAGGGATACTTGAATAAGAAGTTTTTCAATGAAAGACCTCGGTGAAGCTGCTTACATATTAGGCATTAAGATCTATAGAGATAGATCAAGACGCTTAATTGGACTTTCACAAAGCACATACCTTGACAAAATTTTGAAGAAGTTCAAAATGGATCAAGCAAAGAAAGGGTTCTTGCCTGTGTTACAAGGTGTGAAGTTGAGTAAGACTCAATGCCCGACCACTGCAGAAGATAGAGAGAATATGAAAGATGTTCCCTTTGCATCAGCCATAGGATCTATCATGTATGCAATGCTGTGTACCAGACCTGATGTGTGCCTTGCTATAAGTTTAGCAGGGAGGTACCAAAGTAATCCAGGAGTGGATCACTGGACAGCGGTCAAGAACATCCTGAAATACCTGAAAAGGACTAAGGATATGTTTCTCGTATATGGAGGTGACAAAGAGCTCACCGTAAAAGGTTACGTTGATGCAAGCTTTGACACTGATCCGGACGATTCTAAATCGCAAACCGGATACGTGTTTACATTAAACGGTGGAGCTGTCAGTTGGTGCAGTTCTAAACAAAGCGTTGTAGCGGGATCTACATGTGAAGCGGAGTACATAGCTGCTTCGGAAGCAGCAAATGAAGGAGTCTGGATGAAGGAGTTCATATCCGATCTAGGTGTCATACCTAGTGCATCGGGTCCAATGAAAATCTTTTGTGACAATACTGGTGCAATTGCCTTGGCAAAGGAATCCAGATTTCACAAGAGAACCAAGCACATCAAGAGACGCTTCAATTCCATCCGGGGATCTAGTCCAGGTGGGAGACATAGAGATTTGCAAGATACATACGGATCTGAATGTTGCAGACCCGTTGACTAAGCCTCTTCCACGAGCAAAACATGATCAGCACCAAGGCTCCATGGGTGTTAGAATCATTACTGTGTAATCTAGATTATTGACTCTAGTGCAAGTGGAAGACTGAAGGAAATATGCCCTAGGCAATAATAAAGTTATTATTTATTTCCTTATATCATGATAAATGTTTATTATTCATGCTAGAATTGTATTAACCGGAAACATAATACATGTGTGAATACATAGACAAACAAAGTGTCACTAGTATGCCTCTACTTGACTAGCTCGTTAATCAAAGATGGTTATGTTTCCTAACCATGAACAATGAGTTGTTATTTGATTAACGGGATCACATCATTAAGTGAATGATCTGATTGACATGACCCATTCCATTAGCTTAGCACCCGATCGTTTAGTATGTTGCTATTGCTTTCTTCATGACTTATACATGTTCCTATAACTATGAGATTATGCAACTCCCGTTTGCCGGAGGAACACTTTGGGTGCTACCAAACGTCACAACGTAACTGGGTGATTATAAAGGAGTACTACAGGTGTCTCCAAAGGTACATGTTGGGTTGGCGTATTTCGAGATTAGGATTTGTCACTCCGATTGTCGGAGAGGTATCTCTGGGCCCTCTCGGTAATGCACATCACTTAAGCCTTGCAAGCATTGCAACTAATAAGTTAGTTGCGGGATGATGTATTACAGAACGAGTAAAGAGACTTGCCGGTAACGAGATTGAACTAGGTATTTGGAATACCGACGATCGAATCTCGGGCAAGTAACATACCGATGACAAAGGGAACGACGTATGTTGTTATGCGGTCTGACCGATAAAGATCTTCGTAGAATATGTAGGAGCCAATATGGGCATCCAGGTCCCGCTATTGGTTATTGACCGGAGACGTGTCTCGGTCATGTCTACATTGTTTCTCGAACCCGTAGGGTCCGCACGCTTAAGGTTACGATGACAGTTATATTATGAGTTTATGCATTTTGATGTATCGAAGGTTGTTCGGAGTCCTGGATGTGATCACGGACATGACGAGGAGTCTCGAAATGGTCGAGACATAAAGATTGATATATTGGAAGCCTATGTTTGGATATCGGAAGTGTTCCGGGTGAAATCGGGATTTTACCGGAGTACCGGGAGGTTACCGGAACCCCCCGGGAGCTAAATGGGCCATGATGGGCCTTAGTGGAAAAGAGAAGAGGCAGCCCTACATGGGCCGCGCGCCTCCCCCCTCCCCTAGTCCTATTAGGACAAGGAGAGGTGGCCGCCCCCCCTCTCTCTTTTCCTCCTCCGCGAATCCTATTCCAACTAGGATTGGGGGGGGGGAATCCTACTCCCAGAGGGAGTAGGACTCTCCTGGCGCACCCTCCTTGGCCGGCCAGCCTCCCCCCTTTAGTCCTTTATATACGGAGGCAGGGGCACCCCAGAGACACACAAGTTGATCCACGTGATCTATTCCTTAGCCGTGTGCGGCGCCCCCAGCCACCATAGTCCTCGATAATATTATAGCGGTGCTTAGGCGAAGCCCTGCAGCAGTAGCACGTCAAGATCGTCACCACGCCGTCGTGCTGACGGAACTCTTCCCCGACACTTTGCTGGATCGGAGTCCAGGGATTGTCATCGAGCTGAACGTGTGCTAGAACTCGGAGGTGCCGTAGTTTCGGTGCTTGATCGGTCGGATTGTGAAGACGTACGACTACATCAACCAAACGCTTCCGTTGTCGATCTACTAGGTATGTAGATCACACTCCCCCTCTCGTTGCTATGCATCACATGATCTTGCGTGTGCGTAGGAATTTTTTTTGAAATTACTACGAAACCCAACACTTTGCACCTAGCGGTGCTTCTAGGACGTAATTCTTCTGTGGAGCAATGAGGATAATCCTCAAGTTATGGACCCAGTCAGTGTAGTTGCTACCATCATCTTTCAACTTAGCTTTCTCTAGGAACACACTAAAATTCAAAGGAACAGTAGCATGAGTCATTTATCTACAACGACATATACATGCAAAATACTATCAGGTACTAAGTCATGATAAATTAAAGTTCAATTAATCATATTACTTTAAGAACTCCCACTTAAATAGATATCCCTCTAATCATCTAAGTGATCACGTGATCCATATCAACTAAACCATATCAGATCATCATGTGAGAGGGACTAGTTTTCAATGGTGAACATCACTATGTTGATCATATCTACTATATGATTCATGCTCGACCTTTCGGTCTCAGTGTTCCGAGGCCATATCTGCATATGCTAGGCTCGTCAAGTTTAACCCGAGTATTCTGCTTGCGCAAAACTGGCTTGCACTCGTTGTATGTGAATGTAGAGCTTATCACACCCGATCATCACGTGGTGTCTCGGCACGACGAACTGTAGCAACGATGCATACTCAGGGAGAACACTTATACCTTGAAATTTAGTGAGATATCATCTTATAATGCTACCGCCGTACTAAGCAAAATAAGATCCATAAAGGATAAACATCACATGCAATCAATATAAGTGATATGATATGGCCATCATCATCTTGTGCCTTTGATCTCCAACTCCAAAGCACCATCATGATCACCATCGTCACCGGCTTGACACCTTGATCTCCATCGTAGCATTGTTGTTGTCTCACCAACTATTGCTTCTACGACTATCGCTACCGCTTAGTGATAAAGTAAAGCAATTACATAGCGATTGCGTTTCATACAATAAAGCGACAACCATATGGCTCCTGCCAGTTGTCAATAACTGTGTTACAAAACATGATCATCTCATACTGAAGGAAATATGCCCAATAGGCAATAATAAATTTGTTATTTATATTTCCTTATATCATGATAAATGTTTATTATTCATTCTAGAATTGTATTAACCGGAAACTTAGTACATGTGTGAATACATAGACAAACAAAGTGTACCTAGTATGCCTCTACTTGACTAGCTCGTTAATCAAAGATGCTTATGTTTCCTGACCATAGACATGTGTTGTCATTTGAAGAACGGGATCACATCATTAGAGAATGATGTGATGGACAAGACCCATCCGTTAGCTTAGCACTATGATTGTTTATTTTATTGCTATTGCTTTCTTCATGACTTATACATGTTCCTATAACTATGAGATTATGCAACTCCCGAATACTGAAGGAACACTTAGTGTGCTATCAAATGTCACAACGTAACTATGTGATTATAAAGATGCTCTACAGGTGTCTCTGATGGTGTTTGTTGAGTTGGCATAGACCGAGATTAGGATTTGTCACTCCGTGTATCGGAGATGTATCTCTGGGCCCTCTCGGTAATGCACATCACTATAAGCCTTGCAAGCAATGTGACTAATGAGTTAGTTGCGGGTTGTTGTATTATGGAATGAGTAAAGAGACTTGCCAGTAACGAGATTGAACTTGGTATGATGATACCGACGATCGAATCTCGGGCAAGTAACATACCGATGACAAAGGGAACAACGTATGTTGTTGTGCGGTTTGATCGATAAAGATCTTCGTAGAATATGTAGGAGCCAATATGAGCATCTAGGTTTCGATATTGGTTATTGACCGGAGATATGTCTCGGTCATGTCTACATAGTTCTCGGACCCATAGGGTCCGCACGCTTAACGTTCGATAACGATTTGTATTATGAGTTATGTGATTTCATGACCGAAGTTTGTTCGGAGTCCTGGATGAGATCTCGGACATGACGAGGAGTCTCAAAATGGCCGAGACATAAATATCGATATATTGGAAGGTTATATTCGGACATCAGAAAGGTTCTGAGTGCTTCGGGTATTTTTCGGAGTACCGGAGAGTTACGGGAATTCGCCGAGGGAAGTACTGGGCCTTCATGGGCCTTAGTAGAAAAAAGAGAAGGGCCAAAAGGGGAGGCCGCATGCCCCCCATGAGCTGGTCCGAATTGGAGTAGGGAGGGGTCGGTGCCCCCCTCTTTCCTTCTCCCTCTCCTCTCCTTCCTTCTTCTCCTACATGGACTAGGAAAGGGGGAAACCTACTCCTAGTAGGAGTAGGAATCCCCCCTTGGGCGCGCCCCTTGAGGACGGTCCTCCTCCTCCTCCTCCCCTCCTTTATATACGGGGGAGGGGGGCACCCCATAGACACACAAGTTGATCTTTAACCGTGTGCGGTGCCCCCCTCGAAGGTTTTCCACCTCGGTCATATTGTCGTAGTGCTTAGGCGAAGCCCTGCGTCAGTAACTTCATCATCACCGTCAACACGCCGTCGTGCTGACGGAACTCACCCTCGGCTTTAGCTGGATCAAGAGTACGAGGGACGTCACCGAGATGAACGTGTGCAGATCGCAGAGGTGCCGTGCGTATGGTACTTGATCAGTTGGATCGCGAAGACGTTTGACTACATCAACCGCGTTACTAAACGCTTCCGCTTTCGGTCTACGAGGGTACGTAGACACACTCTCCCTCTGTCTTTGCTATGCATGTCCTAGATAGATCTTGCGTGATCGTAGGAATTTTTTTGAAATACTATGTTCCCCAACACATACAATAATTTATATAATCACGTCTTGACCATATCACATCACAACATGCCCTGCAAAAACAAGTTAGATGCCCTCTACTTTGTTGTTGCAAGTTTTACGTGGCTGCTACGAGCTTAGCAAGAACCGTTCTTACCTACGCATCAAAACCACAACGATTTTTCGTCAAGTGTGTTGTTTTAACCTTCAACAAGGATCGGGCGTAGTCACACTCAATTCAACTAAAGTTAGAGAAACAGACACCCACTAGCCACCTGTGTGCGAAGCACGTCGGTGGAACCAGTCTCATGAACGCGGTCATGTAATGTCGGTCTGGGCTGCTTCAACCAACAATACCACCGAATCAAAGTATGGCATGCTGGTAAGAGTATGACTTTTATCGCCCACAACTCTTTATGTTCTACTCGTGCATATAACATCTATGCATAAACCTGGCTCAGATGCCACTGTTGGGTAACGCAGTATTTCAAAAAAATTCCTACAATCACGCAAGATCTATCTAGAAGATGCATAGCAACAAGATGGGAGATTGTGTCTACGTACCCTCATAGACCGAGAGCGGAAGTGTTTAGTAATGCGGTTGATGTAGTAGAATGTCTTCGCGATCCAACCGATCAAGTACCAAACGCACGACACCTCCGTGATCTGCACACATTCAGCTCGGTGACATTCCTCGTACTCTTGATCCAGTTGAGGCCGAGGGTGATTTGCGTCAGCACAACTGCGTGTTGATGGTGATGATGAAGTTACCGACGCAGGGCTTCACCTAAGCACTACGGCAATATGACCGAGGTGGAAAACTGTGGAGGGGGGCACCGCACACGACTAAAGATCAACTTGTGTGTCTATTGGGTGCCCCTCCCCCGTATATAAAGGAGGGGAGGAGGAGGCCGGCCGGCCACAAGGGGCGCGCCAAGGGGGGAGGAATCCTACTCCTACTAGGAGTAGGTTTCCCCCTTTCCTAGTCCAAGAAGGAGAAGAAGGGAAAGAGGAGAGAAGAGAAGGAAGGAGGGGGGGCACCCCTTCCCCTTGTCCAATTCAGACTGGGCAAGGTGGGGGAGGGGGCGCGCCACCTCTGGCCGGCCCTCTCTCTTCTCCACTAAGGCCCATTGTGGCCCATTAATCCCTCGGGGGGTTCCGGTAACCTCCCGGTTCTCCGGAAAATACCCGATACACTTCGGAACCATTCCGGTGTCCAAATATAACCTTCCAATATATCAATATTTATGTCTCGACCATTTCGAGACTCCTCGTCATGTCCGTGATCTCATCCGGGACTCCGAACAACCTTTGGTACATCAAATCACATAACTCATAATACATATCGTCATCGAACGTTAAGCGTGCGGACCCTACGGGTTCGAGAACTATGTAGACATGACCGAGACACATCTCCGGTCAATAACCAATAACGGAACCTGGATGCTCATATTGGTTCCTACATATTCTACGAAGATCTTTATCGGTCAAATTGCACAACAACATACATTGTTCCCTTTGTCATCGGTATGTTACTTGCCCGAGATTCGATCGTCTGTATCATCATACCTAGTTCAATCTCGTTACCGGCTAGTCTCTTTACTCGTTACATAATGCATCATCCCATGACTAACTCATTAGTCACACTTCTTGCAAGGCTCATAGTTATGTGCATTACCGAGAGGGCCCAGAGATACCTCTCCGATACACGGAGTAACAAATCCTAATCTCGATCTGTGCCAACTCAAAAAATACCATCAGAGACACCTGTAGAGCATCTTTATCGTCACCCAGTTACGTTGTGACGTTTGATAGCACACTAAGTGTTCCTCCGGTATTCGGGACTTGCATAATCTCATAGTCATAGGAACATGTGTAAGTCATGAAGAAAGCAATAGCAATAAGCTAAACGATCATAGTGCTATGCTAACGGATGAGTCTAGTCCATCACATCATTATCTAATGATGTGATCCCATTCATCAAATGACAACACATGTCTATGGCTAGGAAACTTAATCATCTTTGATTAACGAGCTAGTCAAGTAGAGGCATACTAGGGACATCTGTTTGTCTATGTATTCACACATGTACTAAGTTTCCGGTTAATACAATTCTAGCATAAATAATAAACA
Organism: Triticum urartu; assembly: GCF_003073215.2. Lineage (NCBI taxonomy): Eukaryota > Viridiplantae > Streptophyta > Magnoliopsida > Poales > Poaceae > Triticum > Triticum urartu. The sequence goes on from NC_053027.1 coordinate 458,169,579, forward strand.
TTTATCATGATATAAGGAAATATAATAACAACTTTATTATTGCCTCTAGGGCATATTTCCTTCAGTCTACACCATTGACCGTGACTACCTTAACCATGGCTACATCATAATGTTCGGCTACCTCGACATCGACATGCATGGCTATGTCTACAACTACTCACTGATAATAACTCCAGTCAACAGAGTCCGCATCGTCACTATAGTCCACGCCACTACTGTTGTGACTGTGGGAGGGAATAGAGGAGATACAAGGAAGGCCCTAGAAGGATAAGTACTCACCACCCTAGATGCGCGCGATGGAGAAGACGATAGAAGCTCAAGACTTCAAATTCAATCACAATCATCCGCTTCGCTCCCACTATGACCGGGGGGGGGGATGTTCAACGTGTTTAAGATAGTGATATAATATGTATGTACTATGTACGACTTGTCTTGTACTCCAAGTCTCACTCCCTCACATTATTAACCTATATATATCTCATATGAGGGTCAGATCAATACAACATAATAGAACACAAACATTAGCCATCATACACAGTAGCACTACATGTACATTAGTCAGGTGCGTGCTGATTTAGACCTGCCCAAACAGATGAGTGAACGCGTTATTCGATCCATAATTGCACAACCTCGACTCATTGAATCATACACAGTGGAGGAGCGAGGAAAAATGAATGAGGGGGCCATTAATCCTTGTTGGGGAGGGCCAACCCACTATATTACACTATTTTAGCAGCAAATAATCGTCTATTCAGATGCATATTAGACCTAATTTAATGTTTGGGGGCAAGGGAGGGGGCTGGCCCTCTATCTCCGCCACCGATCATGCAACATATGAGGCGCTCGACTCCTATCACCTCTCGAGGGGGATCCTTCCACTGGGAGTCATTGCATTAATCATTGCCGACGTGGGAGCAATCCGCTGGGGGTCGCTGCATATGGAGTGCACGGTCATGATAGGTGGACAAATGGTTCGCTAACATCAACCAGTCACCGGAACCATCTCTGTACAACACCCTTCGCGATGTGGAGCACAACCACGAAAACTCGCGGCATCTTCACCAAGGCTCTTGGGAGTGTTTGTCTACAACTACTCCGCGAGAATATCCATGTTGTCAAAATAAAGTAAGAGAGATGTTGCTGGCTTAAGGGGGGGTGTTGAAATAAACGAGCACAACTCGTTTTGGTGTCATGGCAGTGTTTCCAAATGTGTGCCATGGCAGCGTTTTATGTAGTCTAGGCTGCCATGACAACATTTTGCTTTCTGTTATTTGGTGTCATGAAGTTTATCAGTTTTCCACTGTCGGTGTGTGGATCTATACGAGTCACACATGCATGCATGCATCCCCACACCCACGCTGGAGTACTGCCCCTCAGAGACAAGGGCATCGTTGGGGACGAGGATTTGTGGCACACAAGTGCGGGGAGACTCAGGTCCCCGGTGCCGTCTTATTATTTTGGCTTCCGATTTTCAAAGTTCTATGTATCTGAAATGAAAATTTTAAATTAATTTCTATTTTCATATTCATGTTTCTTGTGACTATTTCTTTGAAATAAGATCCATTTTGAATATATTTTGATGACTTTTAAAAATATGTTAAGTTTCGATGTTGAAACTTAGTACAAGCACCGATAAAAATTAATTATGTTGTGTCCACGTGTGAGAGCCTGACTTAATAAGAATGATAGACTACTCATATCAACAAGGAATTCCTTCTTTTTTGGAAGCTCATTCGAAAAGAACTTCAAAGTTAAGCGTCCTTGGCTTTGAGTAATTCTAAGATGGGTGACCGGCTGGGATGTTGGTCCCGGGTGTGAACGAGTCAACACAAAGTGCGCAGGAAACACTAGTGTTGGTCTGTGGGGCTAGTCTAGATCCCGCTAGGTGTAACGGTCGGGAGCCGATGACTATGGGCGTTATAATTGGTATCAGAGCCGACCCTCGTGGTTACATTAGCATGAGGGGGTAAGGTGCGCGGACATGTGGTGCATGACATGCGTGGCCCGTTATGGCACATGTGCAAGACTGGGCGCGCATGTGTGTGCCAGGGAACGTTCTTGATGGGCCGATGAGAACATCGGTTCCTTCAAGTGGGCGTGTATGTGAGAGACTAGCTTAACACGAATGATAGACTACTCATAAGGAATTCCTTCTTTTTAGGAAGCTCATTTGAAAGGAACTCCAAAGTTAAGCGTGCTTGGCTTGCAGTAATTTTAGGATGGGTGACCAGCCGAAAAGTTGGTTCTGGGTGTGCATAAGTGAGAATAAAGTGCACACGAAAGACTAATGTTGGTCTGTGGGGCCAGTCTAGATCCCGCTAGGCATAACGGTCAGGAAACCGTGGTATGGCCGGGGTGTTACACTATGACCGATAAAAAAATGCTTAAAATTATGTCTCAGAAACTTATTGAAACTTGGCAATTTTAGATGCAAAAGCTGTAAGTTTCATCGTTGAAACTTAAAGCATCTTGAGGGATTTTCTTTTTTACTGTGCCCTCGTGCGGGATTCAACTACTTCACGAATCACGAGGCAAATCGAGTGGGCGACATGGCTTGATAGATGACTGCACCCGCACTTACGTGCCCGTACGAATTTCCGGTAGCATTGGCGAAGTAACGCGCTGTCCTCGCACCACAACAACATTTTGCTTTCTGGCATTTGCTTTCTATTTATCAGACATGAAGCTGATTTGGAACTGCCTGAGTAAACACGCTGTCCAATCCATCATTACACATATGCCGCCGCATGTATAGATCACCCGGCGATCCCGGACAATATCCGTCTAGTGGAAAATATGGGCATCTCTAACGTTGGCTCACAAATCAGACATCGCATCTGTCCGTAAACAGAGGGACCAGTTCACAGACATGGATTCGGGAGGCTGCCATCCAAAGTTATTCACATACATTTTAAATCCGCTTTAAACAAACTAGATGATTTTCATTCAAATCAAACAAAAACATTTGCATCTTGGGCATATTTTAACTAAACTATACCGGGCTACGCTAAAACTTATCTACGACCGGCCTCAACGGATCTTCACGACATGTCTTCCCCATGTTCGGTAGCCCACTCATCGGAGTGCAGGGAGCCCTAGAGGGATATTGCCACACCCTAGCATTAGCCTTGCTTGTCATTGCATTTCATCATGTCATCATAATTTATGAAAGTTGAATTAACGTTAGTTGAAACCCTCAGTAATCATTCTCTACAATGACCCACATTAAAAATCTCTTCAAATAAGCCCAGGAAAATGTTCCTGCTAAACTTTCAAAAATATTGGAAGAACAAATTTCAAACCTATATTTTTGGAGGTCTGCCAATATTTGTTTTGGGCCCTTTAATTAAATCAATAACTATTTGAATTGGACTCATATTTATAACAAATATAATATGGATCCAATGATCTTGAAACTCCATTTGTGACTTTGGTTCTGTCCATTTGATCCACATGCGAAATTTTAGAATTTTATAAATTGATCTGGTATTAAAACTAAATAAAAAACAAACTACAAAAAATAGAAACAGAAAAGGAAATTAGTAAATGGAAAAAAGGAGAGAAACCTTACCTGGCTTGCTACCGTAGAAGCCGGCCCATCCCACCTTCTCCTCCCCTGTCGTCTTCCTTCTCTGCCAGGAGGATGACAACGCGTGGCCACCGCACGTCGGCACGCGCCACGGCCACCTCCTGCTTCTGCTGACACCCTGGGATGGCTAAGCCACCACGCAAACCCCCTGGCCTCCCCCTCGTCCTCATCTCCTCCTCCTTGTCTCTATCACGCAAGAACAAGGCAACCAGAGCGGAGCCTGTCACCGCCGTCCACCGCCCGCATAGCCACCGGCCTCCCATATGCCCCTCGACATGTCCTTGAGCTCCACGATGACATCCTCGTCCTCTCCACCGAGTCACATAGAGCTGCCCTGGAACACCGTCACCGCCATCATCTTCAACCCCCGGCCTCCGAGAACGTCGACAACGCCTCGAAGTCGTCTGACCTTCCCTGAGCCCGCTGAGACGCATGTTGCAACCGTTGTGAGCTCACAGACCGAACCCCCTCTTCCCCACGTCGATTGTGCCCTCTAGCCACTGATTCCAGGATGACTGAAACATGCCGCCGCCCAAGCTCGTCGCCGGCGTGACTCCGATGACCAAATGGTCCCATGCGTGTGTCCGTGGTGTTCGCAATGCTCCATAGTGCATCGCCACGTCATTACTCTGCTCGTTTGCACAACGCAACAGTTAACCTAAGAGCACTCGAACTCCGGCGCCCGCTGACGAGCTCGCCGCCGTCGACTCTGGCCACCCCAGGCCCGACCACCGCACTCGATAGGACGTGATGCCAGCTCTCCATAGAGACCACTAATACGTCTCCAACGTATCTATAATTTTTGATTGTTCCATGCTATTATATTATCTGTTTTAGATGTTTATATGCATTAATATGCTATTTTATACTATTTTTGGGACTAACCTATTAACCTAGAGCCCAATGCCAATTTCTGTTTTTTCCCTTTTTAGCTTCACAGAAAAGGAATATCAAACGGAGTAAAAATTTCGCGATGATTTTTCTTGGACCAAAAGACACCCAAGAGACTTGGAGTTCAAGTCAGAAGAGCCACGAGGCGGCGACAAGGGTGGAGGGCACGCCCTAGTGGGGGCCCTACCTTGTGGGCCCCTCGGTGACCTCCTGACCTAGTTCTTCCTCCTATATATTCACATATATTCCCGAACCTCCAGAAGCACCCACGAAAACACTTTTCCACCGCCGCAACCTTCTGTTCCTGTGAGATCCCATCTTGGGGCCTTTTTTGGCATCCAGCCGGAGGGGGATTCGATCACGGAGGGCATCTGCATCAACTCTATTGCCCTTCCGATGAAGCATGAGTAGTTTAATTCAGATCTACGAGTCCATAGCTAGTAGCTAGATGGCTTCTTCTCTCTCTTTGATTCTCAATACCATGTTCTCCTCGATGTTCTTGTAGATCTATCCGATGTAATCTTCTTTTGCGGTGTGTTTGTCGAGAACCGATGAATTGTGGATTTATGATTAGATTATCTATGAGTATTATTTGAATCTTATCTGAATTCTTATATGCATGATTTCATATCTTTGTAATTCTCTTTGAACTATCATTTAGTTTGGCCAACTAGATTGGTTTTTCTTGCAATGGGAGAAGTGCTTACTTTTGGGTTCAATCTTGCGGTGTCCTCACCCAGTGACAAAGTACGGGTAGCGAGGCACATATTGTATTGTTGCCATCGAGGATAAAAATGGGGTTTACATCATATTGCCTGAGTTTATTCCTCTACATCATGTCATCTTACTTAAAGCGTTACTCTGTTCTTCATGAACTTAATACTCTAGATGCAGGCAGGAGTCGGTCGATGTGTGGAGTAATAGTAGTAGATGCAGGAAGGAGTCGGACTACCTAACACGGACATGATGCCTATATTACATAATCATTGCCTTGGATATCGTCCTAACTTTGCGCTTTTTTATCAATTGCTCGACAGTAATTTGTTCATCCACCCTATTATTTGCCTTCATGAGAGAAGCCTCTAGTGAAACCTATGGCACCAGGGTCTATTTTCCATCATATTAGTTTCCAATCTACTATTCTATAATCTTTTACTTTCAGATCTATAAACCAAAAAACCCAAAAATATTTTATCTTTTGTTTAGTTTTATTTATGTATCTCTATCAGATCTCACCTTTGCAAGTGACCGTGAAGGGATTGACAACCCCTTTATCACGTTGGGTGCAAGTGTTTGATTGTTTGTGCAGGTATTGGTGATTTGTGCGTTCTTCTCCTACTGGATTGATACCTTCGTTCTTAACTGAGGGAAATACTTATCTCTATTGTCCTGCATCACCCTTTCCTCTTTAAAGGAAAAACCAACGCAAGCTCAATAATTAGCAGGAAGAATTTCTGGTGTTGTTGCCGGGGAGATCTACGCCAAGTCAAGCCCACCAAGTACACATCATAAACTTTCCTCTCTTGCATTACATTATTCGTCATTTGCCTCTCATTTTCCTCTCCCCCACTTCTAAAATGATTTTCAGAAAAATACAAAAAGATTTGCCTTTTTATTCGCCCTTCTTCCATTCGTCTTTTAGTTTTCCCTTATGTCTTACTTGGTTTGTTTGCTCGTTTGCTTGGTATAATTGTGTGTTTATTGAAAATCAGAAGCAAAGAGTTTGTGGATCCTCATCCACTTGCTAATATTTTTAAAAGATCCAATTTTGATGAACTAATTGCTAGTGAGTTGAGTGCACTAGATTATCTTTATATGAAGTTTTGCTTGAAATTCATGAATCTGAAAATTGTGATGAAGTGCTAAAAGAAGAAATTTATGAAGTGATTCACGATAGCTCCTTGAATGAAAAGCATAATTGCAATGATGTTATTATAAATTCTATTCATGTCAATTGTGCTAATAATATGCAAAACCCTAAGCTTAGGGATGCTAATTTTACCATGTCCACTACTTATTGCAATGATCATGATTGGGGTGATAATGTTTCTTATGATATTGAAAATTTGTTTAAGCCTCATGATGAATATGATATTAATAATAATGTTTGCAATAATATTGAAAGTGGGTTTGGAAGAGTGTCAACTTTAGGAAATAACGATCCCACTACTTTGGAGGATGATCAATATTATGAATTTTTTGATAAAAGTGGGTTTGAAGAGGTCATGACTTTAATTTATGATGATCCCACTATTTTGGAAGACTGTAAACTTTGCATGCATGTGGATCATGTTGAGAATATTTTACGTGATAGTTATATTGTTGAATTTGATTGTGATCCTACATGTAATTATTATGAGAGAGGCAAATATGGTTGTAGAAAATTTCATGTTATGTTGATATTGCTATTGTTTATTTCTTCTTCCTTGCATATGGTAGTTTTTGCTTGCTATGATAATTTGTTTGCTTATAAAATACCTATGCATAGGAAGTATGTTAGACTTAAACTTGTTTTTCACATGTTTCATGATGCTCTCTTCGTGTTTCAATTGCTATCTTTCATGTGAGCACCATTGAAATCTCAATGCCTCGCTAAAAGGCTTTAAAGAAAAGCGCTTGTTGGGAGACAACCCGATATTTTTCCTTCCTGTTTTGCAAAAAATAATTCACCTAGCCTCTGGTTAGATGTGTTTCTCTATTTTAATTAGTGTTTGTGCCAAGTAAGACCTTTGGGATGGCTTACGGTGATAGTTGATTTGATCTTGCTGAAAAGCAGGAACTTTTGTGCCCAGAGAAATAATTCTCATTTTTAACAGAAGCGTGATAAAATACTGATTATTTTTGTAGAATATTAATATACAAATTGCCCAGGTTGTCCTAATTTTTCAATTTTTTTGGAGTTACAGAAGTATTCGAGAGTTACAGATTTCTACAGACTATTCTTTTTTTGACAGGTTCTGTTTTCTTTGCTTATTTTGATGAATCTATGGGTAGTATCAGGGGGTATGAACCATGGAGAAGTTGGAATACAGTAGATATTACATCAATATAAATAAATAATGAGTTCACAACAGTACTAAAAGGGGTGATTTTATTTTCTTATACTAACAGATCTCATGAGATTTGTTGTTGAGTTTTGTGTTGTGAAGTTTTCAAGTTTTGGGTAAAGATTGATGGAATATGGAATAAGGAGGGGCAAGAGCCTACGTTTGGGGATTTCCAAGGCACCCCAAGGTAATATTCAAGGACAACCAAGAGCCTAAGCTTGGGGATGCCCCGGAAGGCATCCCCTCTTTCGTCTTCGTCTATCAGTAACTTTACTTGAGGCTATATTTTTATTCACCACATGATATGTGTGTTTCTTGGAGCTCTTGTATGATATGAGTCTTTGCTTTTTAGTTTTCTACAATTCTCCTTGTTGTACACACCTTTTGAGAGGGACACACACGAATCATGATTTATTAGAATACTCTATGTGCTTCACTTATATCTTTTGAGCTAGGCAATTTTGCTCTAGTGCTTCACTTCTATCTTTTTAGAGCACATCGGTGGTTTTATTTTATAGAAATTATTGAACTCTCACGCTTCACTTATATTATTTTGAGAGTCTCTTTAAACAACATGGTAATTTGCTTTGGCTATGAATTTAGTCCTAATATGATAGCCATCCAAGAGGGATATAAAAAAACTTTCATATAAAGTGCATTGAATACTAGGAGAAGTCGGAGCACGATTTATTCATATAAAGATGGTGATATTAGAGTCATGATAGTGAGTAATTGTGGATTGTAGAAATACTTGTGTTAAAGTTTGTGATTCCCGTAGCATGCACGTATGGTGAACCGTTATGTGATGAAGTCGGAGCATGATTTATTTATTGATTGTCTTCTTTATGAGTGGTGGTCGGGGACGAGCGATGGTATTTTCCTACCAATCTATCCCCCTAGGAGCATGACCATAGTACTTTGTTTCGAGGACTAATAGATTTTTGCAATAAGTATGTGAGTTTTTTATAACTAATGTTGCGTCCATGGATTATACGCACTCTCACCCTTCCACCATCGCTAGCCTTTCTAGTACCGCACAACTTTCGCGGGTGCATTAAACCCACCATATACCTTCCTCAAAACAGCCACCGTACCTACCTATTATGGCATTTCCATAGCCATTCCGAGATATATTGCCAGGCAACTTCCACCGTTCCGTTTATTATGACACACTTCATCATTGTCATATTGCTTTGCATGATCATGTAGTTGACATCATATTTGTGGCAAATCCACCATTCATATTTTTTATACATGTTACCAATGAGTCATTGCACATCCCAGTACACTGCCGGATGTCCCATGTGAGGAAAGGATGATGGAAGCTATGATTCCCTCACAAGTTGGGATGAGTCTCCGGACTTTACAAAAAAAAGCCAAAGAAGCCCACACACAAAAAAATGAGAGAAAAGAGAGAAGGGGCAATGTTACTTTCCTTTTCCACACTTGTGCTTCAAAGTAGCACCATGATCTTCATGATAGAGAGTCTCCTATGTTGTCACTTACATATACTAGTGGGAGTTTTTCATTATATAACTTGGCTTGTTGATATGTCTCCAACGTATCTATAATTTTTTATTGTTCCATGCTATTATATTATCTGTTTTGGATGTTTAATGGGCTTTAATATGCACTTTTATATTATTTTTGGGACTAACCTATTAACCAGAGGCCCAGTGCCAGATTCTGTTTTTTGGCCTATTTCAGTGTTTCGTAGAAAAGGAATATCAAACGGAATCCAAACGGAATGAAACCTTCGTGAGGATCTTTCTTGGAACAAACGCAATCCAGGAGACTTGGAGTGGAAGTCAGAGACGCAACGAGGCGGCCACGAGGCAGGAGGGCGCGCCCAGGGGGGTAGGCGCGCCCCCACCCTCATGGGCCCCCGTAGCTCCACCGACGTACTTCTTTCGCCTATATATACTCTTATACCCTAAAAACATCAAGGAGAGCCACGAACCAATTTTCCACCGCCGCAACCTTCTGTACCCGTGAGATCCCATCTGGGGCCTTTTCCGGTGATCTACCGGAGGGGGATTCGATCACGGAGGGCTTCTACATAAACACCATAGCCTCTCCGATGATGTGTGAGTAGTTTACCACAGACCCTTGGGTCCATAGTTATTATTAGCTATATGGCTTCTTCTCTCTCTTTGGTTATCAATACAAAGTTCTCCTCGATGTTCTTGGAGATCTATTTGATGTAATACTTTTCGCGGTGTGTTTGCCGAGATCCCATGAATTGTGGATGTATGATCAAGTTTATCTATGAAAAATATTTGGTTCTTCTCTAAATTCTTATATGCATGATTTGATATCTTTGCGAGTCTCTTCAAATTATCGGTTTAGTTTGGCCTACTAGATTGATCTTTCTTGCAATGGAAGAAGTGCTTAGCTTTGGGTTCAATCTTGCGGTGTCCTTTCCTAGTGACAGTAGGGGCAGCAAGACACGTATTGTATTGTTGCCATCGAGGATAAAAAGATGGGGTTTATATCATATTGCTTGAGTTTATCCCTCTACATGTTGTCATCTTGCCTAAAGCATTACTCTATCTTTTGAACTTAATACTCTAGATGCATGCTGGATAGCGGTCGATGTGTGGAGTAATAGTAGTAGATCCAGAATCGTTTTGGTCTACTTAACACGGACTTGATGCCTATATTTCATAATCATTGCCTAGATATTCTCATAACTATGCGCTGTTCTATCAATTGCTTGGCAGTAATTTGTTCACCCACCATAATACATGCTATCATGAGAGAAGCCACTAGTGAAACCTATGGCCCCCGGGTCTCTTCCTTATTATATTGCATCTCGTTTACTATTTTACAATCTTTACTTTCCAATCTATACAACAAAAATACCAAAAATATTTATCCTATTATCTTTACCAGATCTCACTTTCGTAAGTGACCGTGAAGGGATTGACAACCCCTTTATCGCGTTGGTTGCGAGGTTCTTGATTGTTTGTGAAGGTATTAGTTGACTTGCGTGTCATGTACTATTGGATTGATACCTTGGTTCTCAAAAACTGAGGGAAATACTTACACTACTTTGCTGCGTCACCCTTTTCTCTTCAAGGGAAAACCAACGCATGCTCAAGAGGTAGCACAAAGGATTTCTCGCGCCGTTGCCGGGGAGATCTACGCTCAAGTCAAGATATACCAAGTACCCATCATAAACTTTTCTCCCTCGCATTACATTATTTGCCATTCGCCTCTCGTTTTCCTCTCCCCCACTTCACCTTTGCCATTTTATTCGCCCTCTTCCGTTCTCCCTTCTGTTTGCTCGTGTTACCATGTGCCTTCTATTAGCTTGCATCTTCACTTGCTAAGAGTTTATGGATCGTCATCCATTTGCTAATCTCTTTAAGAGACCCAATTATGATGAACCTATTGTTAGTGAGTTGAGTGCATTAGATTATCTTTATGAGGTTTTGCTTGAAATTCGTGAATCTGAAAATTGTGATGAAGTGCTTTATGAAGTGATTTGTGATAGATCTTTGAATAAAAAGCATGATTGCAATGATGTTATTATAAATACTATGAATGTCAATTGTGCTAATAATATGCAAAACCCTAAGCTTGGGGATGCTACTTTTGCTATGTCCACTACTTGTTGCAATGATCATGATTGGGGTGATTCTTCTTATGATCTTGAAAATTTATTTAAGCCCCATGATAAATATAAGATTGATAATAATGGTTGCAATATTGAAAGTGGGTTTGGAAGAGTGTCAAATTTATATCCCACGTATTTGGAGAATGTTAAATCTTATGCAATTTTTGATAAAAGTGGGTTTGGAGAGGTCATGACTTTAGTTAATGTTAATCCCACTATTTTGGAAGAGTGTCAACTTTGCATATATGTGGATCGTGTTAAGAATATGTTTTGTGATAGCTATATTGTTGAATTTGCTTATAATCCTACATGTAATTATTATGAGAGAGGAAATTTGGTTGTAGAAAATTTCATGTTACTAAATTACCTCTCGTTATGTTGAGATTGTTATTATTTCTTTCCGCTTCCTTGCATATGCTAGTTTTTGCTTGCCTTGATAATTTGTTTGCCTATAAGATGCCTATGCGTAGGAATTATGTTAGACTTAGATGTGTTTGTCACGTGTTTTATGATACTCTCTTTGTGCTTCAATTCTTGTCTTTCATGTGAGCATCATTGAAATCTATTTGCCTAGCTAGGGGCGTTAAACGATAGCGCTTGTTGGGAGGCAACCCAATTTTATTTTTGTTCTTTTCTTTTTGTTCTTGTCTAGTAATAAATAATTTATCTAGCATTTGTTATTATTGTGTTTTTTATGTTTTAATTAGTGTTTGTGCCAAGTAAAGCCTTTAGGATCTTCTTGGGTGATTGTTGTTTGATCTTGCTGATAAAAACAGAAAGTATGCGCTCACGAAAATAATTTTCCTTTTTTACCAGAGATCGATAAAATACCAATTCCAATTGAAGTAGATCAATATACAAATTATTTAGGTCGTCCTAATGTTTTAGAATTTTTGGAGTTACAGAAGTATTCGAACTATCCAGATTGCTACAGACTATTCTGTTTTTGACAAATTCTGTTTTGTGTGTGTTGTTTGCTTATTTTGATGAATCTATGGCTAGAATCGGGGGGTATGAACCATAGAGAAGTTGGAATACAGTAGGTTTAACACCAATATAATAAAGAATGAGTTCATTATAGTACATTAAAGTGGTGGTTTTTTTTCTTATACTAACGGAGCTCATGAGATTTTCTGTTAAGTTTTGTGTTGTGAAGTTTTCAAGTTTTTTGAATAAAGATTTGATGGATTTTGGAACAAGGAGTGGAAAGAACCTAAGCTTGGGGATTCCCAAGGCACCCCAAGGTAAAATTCAAGGACGACCAAAAGCCTAAGCTTGGGGATGCCCCGGAAGGCATCCCCTCTTTCGTCTTCGTCTATCGGTAACTTTACTTGAGGCTATATTTTTATTCACCACATGTTATGTGTTTTGCTTGGAGCGTCTTATATGATTTGAGTCTTTGCTTTTTAGTTTACCACAATCATCCTTGCTGTACACACCTTTTGGGAGAGACACACATGAATCACAATTTATTAGAATACTCTATGTGCTTCACTTATATCTTTTGAGCTAGATGATTTTGCTCTAGTGCTTCACTTATATCTTCTTAGAGCACGGTGGTGGTGGTTTTATTTTATAGAAATTATTGATCTATCATGCTTCACTTATATTATTTTGATAGTCTTTTAGGAAATCATGATAATTTGCTTTGTCTATAAAATTAGTCCTAATATGATAGGCATCCAAGATGGGTATAACAAAAACTTTCAGATAGAGTGCATTGAATACTATGAGAAGTTTGATACCTGATGATTGTTTCGAGATATGAAGATGGTGATATTAGAGTCATGCTAGATGAGTCTTTGTGAATTTGATAAATACTTGTGTTGAGGTTTGTAAGTCCCGTAGCATGCACGTATGGTAACCGTTGTGTAACAAATTTGAAGCATGAGGTGTTTCTTTGATTGTCCTCCGTATGAGTGGCAGTCCGGGACGAGCGATGGTCTTTTCCTATCAATCTACCCCCCTAGGAGCATGCACATAGTGCTTGGTTTTGATGACTTGTAGATTTTTGCAATAATTATGTGAGTTCTTTATGACTAATGTTGAGTCCATGGATTATACACTCTCACCCTTCCATCATTGCTAGCCTCTTTGGTACCGTGCATTGCCCATTCTCACCTCGAGAGTTGGTGCAAACTTCGCCGGTGCATCCAAACCTCGTGATATGATACACTTTATCACACATAAGCCTCCTTATATCTTCCTCAAAACAGCCACCATACCTACCTATTATGACATTTCCATAGCCATTCCGAGATATATTGCCATGCAACTTTCCACCGTTCCATTTATTATGACACGCTTCATCATTGTCATACTGCCTTGCATGATCATGTAGTTGACATCGTATTTGTGGCAAATCCACCACTCATAATTTTGTATACTGCTTTGCATGATCATGTAGTTGACATCGTATTTGTGGCAAAGCGACCGTTCATAATTATTTCATACATGTCACTCTTGATTCATTGCACATCCCGGTACACCGCCGGAGGCATTCATATAGAGTCATATTTTGTTCTAGTATCGAGTTGTAATTTTTGAGTTGTAAATAAATAGAAGTGTGATGATCATCATTATTAGAGCATTGTCCCATGTGAGGAAATAAGAAAAAAGAGAGAAAGACCAAAAAAATAGAAGGCCTAAAAAAGGAAAGAAAAAGAGAGAAGGGACAATGTTACTATCCTTTTTCCACACTTGTGCTTCAAGTAGCACCATGGTCTTCATGATAGAGAGTCTCTTATTTTGTCACTTTGATATACTAGTGGGATTTTTCATTATAGAACTTGGCTTGTATATTCCAACAATGGGCTTCCTCAAAATGCCCTAGGTCTTCCAGAGCAAGCAAGTTGGATGCACACCCACTTAGTTTTTTTGTTGAGCTTTCATACATTGCTCTAGTGCATCCGTTGCATAGCAATCCCTACTCCTTGCATTGACATCAATTGATGGGCATCTCCATAGCCCATTGATTAGCCACATCGATGTGAGACTTTCTCCTTTTTTGGTCTTCTCCACAACCTCCATCATCATATTCTGTTCCACCTACAGTGCTATGTCCATGGCTCGCGCTCATGTATTGCGTGAGAGTTGAAAAAGTTTGAGAATACTAAAGTATGAAACAATTGCTTGGCTTGTCATCGGGGTTGTGCATGATGGGATCATTTTGTGTGACGAAAATGAAGCATGGCCAAACTATATGATTTTGTAGGGATGAGCTTTCTTTGGCTATGTTATTTTGAGAAGACATAATTGCTTGGTTAGTATGCTTGAAGTATTATTATTTTTATGTCAATATTAAACTTTTGTCTTGAATCTTTCAGATCTGAATATTCATGCCACAATAAATAAAATTATATTGAAAATTATGTTAGGAAGCATTCCACATCAAAAAATTATGTTTTTATCATTTACCTACTCGAGGACGAGCAGGAATTAAGCTTGGGGATGTTGATACGTCTCCAACGTATCTATAATTTTTGATTGTTCCATGCTATTATATTATCTGTTTTGGATGTTTAATGGGCTTTAATATGCACTTTTATATTATTTTTGGGACTAACCTATTAATCGGAGGCCTAGTGGCAGTTTCTATTTTTTAGCCTATTTCAGTGTTCCACAGAAAAGGAATATCAAACGGAATGAAACCTCACGAGGATCTTTCTTGGAACAAACACAATCCAGGAGACTTGGAGTGGAAGTCAGATACGCCACGAGGCGGCCACGAGGCAGGAGGGCGCGCCCAGGGGGTAGGTGTGCCCCCACCCTTGTGGGCCCCTCGTAGCTCCACTGACGTACTTCTTTCACCTATATATATATACTCTTATACCCTAAAAACATCCAGGAGAGCCATGAAACCACTTTTCCACCGCTGCAACCTTCTGTACCCGTGAGATCCCATCTGGGCCTTTTCCAACGATCTGCCGGAGGGGGATTCGATCATAGAGGGCTTCTACATCAACATCATAGCCTCTCCGATGATGTGTGAGTAGTTTACCACAGACCTTCGGGTCCATAGTTATTAGCTAGATGGCTTCTTCTCTCTCTTTGGCTCTCAATACAAAGTTCTCCTCGATGTTCTTGGAGATCTATTTGATGTAATACTTTTTGCGGTGTGTTTGCCGAGATCCAACGAATTGTGGATTTATGATCAAGTTTATCTATGAACAATATTTGGTTCTTCCCTAAATTCTTATATGCATGATTTGATATCTTTGCAAGTCTCTTCAAATTATCGGTTTAGTTTGGCCTACTAGATTGATCTTTCTTGCAATGGGAGAAGTGCTTAGCTTTGGGTTCAATCTTGCGGTGTCCTTTCCCAGTGACAGCAGGGGCAGCAAGGCACGTATTGTATTGTTGCCATGGAGGATAAAAGATGGGGTTTATATCATATTACTTGAGTTTATCCCTCTACATCATGTCATCTTGCCTAAAGCATTACTCTATTCTTATGAACTCAATACTCTAGATGCATTCTGGATAACGGTCGATGTGTGGAGTAATAGTAGTAGATGCAGAATCGTTTCGGTCTACTTAACACGGACGTGATGCCTATATTTCATAATCATTGCCTAGATATTCTCATAACTATGCGCTCTTCTATCAATTGCTCGACAGTAATTTGTTCACCCACCGTAATACATGCTATCATGAGAGAAGCCACTAGTGAAACCTATGGCCCCCAGGTCTCTTCCTTATTATATTGCATATCTTTTTATTATCGCATCTCGTTTACTATTTTGCAATCTCTACTTTCCAATCTATACAACAGAAATACCAAAAATATTTATCCTATTATCTTTATCAGATCTCACTTTCATAAGTGACCGTGAAGGGATTGACAACCCCTTTATCATGTTGGTTGCAAGGTTCTTGATTGTTGGTGCAGGTACTAGGTGACTTGCATGTTATCTCCTACTGGATTGATACCTTGGTTCTCAAAAAATGAGGGAAATACTTACACTACTTTGCTGCATCACCCTTTCCTCTTCAAGGGAAAACCAACTCATGCTCAAGAGGTAGCACTTGTATATTCCAATGATGGGATTCCTCAAATTGCCCTAGGTCTTTGTGAGCAAGCAAGTTGGATGCACACCTACTTAGTTTATTTTTGAGCTTTCATACACTTATAGCTCTAATGCATCCATTGCAGGACAATCCCTACTCACTCACATTGATATCTATTGATGGGCATCTCCATAGCCCGTTGATACGCCTAGTTGATGTGAGACTATCTCCTTCTTCTTTTGTCTTCTCCACAACCACAATATTCTATTCCACCTATAGTGCTATGTCCATGGCTCACACTCATGTATTGCATGAAAGTTGAAAAGGTTTGAGAGAACCAAAAGTATGAAACAATTGCTTGGCTTGTTGACACGTCTCCGTCGTATCTATAATTTTTGATTGTTTCTTGCCAATATTATACAAGTTTTACATACTTTTGGCAACTTTTTATATGATTCATTGGACTAACCTATTGATCCAGTGCCCAGTGCCAGTTCCTGTTTTTTGCAAGTTTTTTGTATCGCAGAAAATCCATATCAAACGAAGTCCAAATGCAATAAAAATTTATGGAGAATTATTTTGGAATATATGTGATTTTGGGGAGTTGGAATCACCGTAAATGGAGTCCCATGGTGGGCACAACCCACCAGGATCCGACCCCTGAGCCAGGCGCGTGGTGGTGGGTTGTGCCCACCTCGTACGTCGGTTGGAGCTCTACTTCGTGCGCCAAGAAGATTATATCCGGAAAAAAATCGTGTTAAAATCTCAGCGCAATCAGAGTTACGGATCTCCGGGAATATAAGAAACAGTTTTCGGCCAGATCTGGGGAACGAAACAGAAGAGAACGGAGAGGGAGATCCAATCTCGGAGGGGCTCCCGCCCCTCCGCGGCCATGGAGACCAAGGACCAGAGGGAGAACTCTCCTCCCATCTAGGAGGGAGGCCAAGGAAGAAGAAGAAGGAGGGGGCTCTCTCCCCCTCGCTTCCGGTGGCGCCCGAGTGCCACCGGGGCAACGATCGGGACGGCGATCTACATCAACAATCTTGCTACCGTCAACACCAACTTTCTCCCCCTCTATGCAGCGGTGTAACACCTCTCCCCCCTTCTGTAATCTCTACTTAAACATGGTGCTCAACTCCATATATTATTTCCCAATGATATATGGTTATCCTATGATGTTTGAGTAGATCCGTTTTGTCCTATGGGTTAATCGTGATCTTGGTTGGTATGATTGTATATTTTATTTATGGTGCTGTCCTACGGTGCCCTCCGTTCTCGCGCAAACATGAGGGCCCCCCGCTGTAGGGTGTTGCAATATGCTCATGGTTCACTTACGGTGGGTTGCGAGAGTGACAGAAACTTAAACCCGAGTAGGTGGTGTATGATGTATGGGAATAAAGAGGACTTGATACTTAATGCCATGGTTGGATTTCACGACCTTAATGATCTTTAATAGTTGCGGATGCTTGCTAGAGTTCCAATCATAAGTGCATATGATCCAAGTAGAGAAAGTATGTTATCTCATGCCTCTCCCTCATATAAAGTTGCAAGAATGATTACCGATACTTGTTATCGATTGCCTAGGGACAAATAACTTTCTTGTTGACAAAAGCTCTCTACTAAAACTAACTTAGTCGTGTCTTTATCTAAACAGCCCCTAGATTTTATTTACGTGCTCTTTATTATCTTGCAAACCTATCCTATCGAACGTCAAGCGTGCGTAGAGTTGTATCGGTGGTCGATAGAACTTGAGGGAATATTTGTTCTACCTTTAGCTCCTCGTTGGGTTCGACACTCTTATTTATCGAAGAAGGCTACAAATGATCCCCTATACTTGTGGGTTATCACTTGTCATCGGGGTTGTGCATGATTTGAGTATTTTGTGTGATGAAGATGTAGCATAGCTAGACTATATGATTTTGTAGGTATAGCTTTTGGCCATGTTATTTTGAGAAGACATAATTGCCTTGTTAGTATGCTTGAAGTATTATTGTTTTTATGTCAATATTAAAGTTTTGTTTTGAATCTTATGGATCTGAACATTCATGCCACAATAAAGAAAAATACATGGATAAATATGTTAAGTAGCATCCCACATCAAAAATTCTGTTTTTTATCATTTACCTACTCGAGGACGAGGAGGAATTAAGCTTGGGGATGCTTGATACGTCTCCAACATATCTATATTTTTTTTATTGTTTTATATGCATTAATATGCTATTTTAGATGTTTATATGCATTAATAGCATGCTATTTTATATTATTTTTGGGACTAACCTATTAACCTAGAGCCCAGTGCTAGTGCGAGTTTCTGTTTTTCCTTGTTTTTTAGCTTCGCAGAAAAGGAATATCAAACGGAGTCCAAACGGAATAAAACTTCCACGATGATTTTTCTTGGACCAAAAGACACCTAGGAGACTTGGAGTTCAAGTCAGAAGAGCCATGAGGCGGTGACAAGGGTGGAGGGCGCACCCCCTACCTTGTGGGCCCCTCAGTGACTTCCCGGCCTAGTTCTTCCTCCTATATATCCACATATATTTCTGAACCTCCAGAAGCATCCACGAAAAAACTTTTTCATCGCCGCAACCTTCTGTTCCCGTGAGATCCCATCTTGGGGCCTTTTTCGGCATCCTGCTGGAGGGGGATTCGATCACGGAGGGCATCTACATCAACTCTATCGCCCTTTCGATGAAGCGTGAGTAGTTTACCTCAGACCTATGGGTCCATAGGTAGTAGCTAGATGGCTTCTTCTCTCTCTTTGATTCTCAATACCATGTTCTCCTCGATGTTCTTGGAGATCTATCCGATGTAATCTTCTTTTGCAGTGTGTTTGTCGAGATCCAATGAATTGTGGATTTATGATTAGATTATCTATGAATATTATTTGAATCTTCTCTGAATTTTTATATGCATGATTTGATATCTTTATAATTCTCTTCGAACTACCGGTAGTTTGGCCAACTAGATTGGTTTTTCTTGCAATGGGAGAAGTGCTTAGCTTTGGGTTCAATTTTGCGGTGTGCTCACCCAGTGAAAAAGTAGGGGTAGCGAGGCACGTATTGTATTGTTGCCATCGAGGATAAAAAGATGGGGTTTACATCATACTATTTGAGTTTATTCCTCTACATCATGTCATCATACTTAAAGCGTTACTCTATTTTTCATGAACTCGATACTCTAGATGCAGGCAGGAGTCGGTCGATGTGTGGAGTAATAGTAGTAGATGCAGGCAGGAGTCAGTCAATGTGTGTAGTAATAGTAGTAGATGCAGGCAGGAGTCGGTCTACTTGACATGGACGTGGTGCCTATATGACATAATCATTGCCTTGGATATCGTCATAACTTTGCACTTTTCTATCAATTGCTCGATAGTAATTTGTTCACCCACCGTATTATTTGCCTTGATGAGAGAAGCCTCTAGTGAAACCTATGGCCGCGGGTCTATTTTTCATCATATTAGTTTCCGATCTACTATTTTGCAATCTTTTATTTCCAGATCTATAAACCAAAAAACCCAAAAATATTTTATCTTTTGTTTAGTTTTATTTATGTATCTCTATCAGATCTCACCTTTTCAAGTGACTATGAAGGGATTGATAACCCCTTTATTGCGTTGGGTGCAAGTGTTTGATTATGTGTGTAGGTATTGGTGATTTGTGCGTTCTTCTCCTACTGGATTGATACCTTAGTTCTTAACTGAGGGAAATACTTATCTCTACTGTGTTGCATCACCCTTTCCTCTTCAAGGGAAAAACCAACGCAAGCTCAAGAAGTAGCAACCACCCACACACCGAGCAGTGCCTATAGGGGATTCTCGAAGCATCCCGCCACCGCGGCACCTCACTGGCGGCCTAACTCAGGCGAAAGCGCCATTTGATTAGTGTTATTGACCCCATGGGTCATTGTCGGTGTCAAAACTGGCGGATCTCGGGTAGGGGGTCCCGAACTGTGAGTCTAAGGCGGATGGTAACAGGAGGCAGGGGACACGGTGTTTACCCAGGTTCGGGCCATCTTGATGGAGGTAATACCCTACGTCCTGCTTGATTGATATTGATGATATGAGTATTACAAGAGTTGATCTACCACGAGATCGTAGAGGCTAAACCCTAGAAGCTTGCCTATGGTATGATTGTATGTTGTCCTACGAACTAAACCCTCCGGTTTATATAGACACCAGAGGGGGCTAGGGTTACACAAAGTCGGTTACAAGGGAGGAGATCTACATATCCGTATTGCCAAGCTTGCCTTCCATGCCAAGGAGAGTCCCATCCGGACACGGGACGAAGTCTTCAATCTTGTATCTTCATAGTCCAATAGTCCGGCCAAAGGATATAGTCCGGCTGTCCGGAGACCCCCTAATCCAGGACTCCCTTAGTAGCCCCTGAATCAGGCATCAATGACGATGACTCCGGCGCGCAGATTTGTCTTCGGCATTGCAAGGCGGGTTCCTCCTTCGAATACTCCATAGAAGATTTTGAACCCAAAGATAGTGTCCGGCTCTCCAAAACAAGTTCCACATACCACCATAGAGAGAATAATATTTCCACAAATCTAATCTGCTGACACGTTTGACAACATGACATCACGCCACGGCCCGGTCATTATTCGAACCGTTTTTCTCAACCAGCTACTTCACACATCACGAGGTGGTTTCCTTGGCACGTCTTGTCAAAGCAGAGATTGTGTCCCCTTATCATGGGATTCTCATCAATACGGATGCGGGTAACCCAACCGCGCCATCAATTACGACGCTTGGGGAATAAGAGGTTTTACCAGGCGAGTGGGGAGGCGCATCGCCTCTTCCGCCCTTATAAAGGGATTAGGATTCACTCTTTTCACCCACACCCTCTTCCCGATTCATTCTGTTATGCTCAGGCTCCAGCGCCCAAGCGTTCACCTTCTCTACCCACAAAAGGTCTTCCAAAGATGTCTGGATCCGGAGCAGCAGGCAATTGGATGGCCTCTACCGTCCGAGAGAAGGATATCAAAAAGCTTCGGGAGGCCGGGTATCTGGTCAAGAAAATCAGCCACCGTCTCCCGACGGTGGGACAGATCGTCCCTACTCTGGAACCCCATGAGAGGGTTGTATTCCTCCCTCACTTTGTCCGTGGGCTAGGGTTTCCCCTCCACCCGTTCGTCCGTGGCATCATGTATTATTATGGGACCGATCTTCATGATTTGTCCCCTAATTCCTTCCTCCACATATCGACATTCATTGTCGTGTGCGAGGCTTTTCTCCATATTTCGCCGCACTTCAGTTTATGGCTGAAGTTTTTTAATGTGAAGCCCAAGGTGGTGGGCGGCGAGCACGCCGAGTGCGGGGGCGCTATGGTGAGCAAGATGCCCAACGTCGTATGACCAACGAGAACCTTTAATGATTCTGTTAAGGAGTGGCAACAGCAGTGCTTTTACATCACTGAGCCGTGCGGCAAGGAATGGGCCTCCTTTCCTGAGTTTCGATCCAGCACCCCTCGGCGGCTTACATCCTGGGTCAAGAAAGGCCTGGACTGGTCCTCGTCCGACGAACCATCGGTGCTTCAGACGCGTGTTAAAGATATGGGAGATAAGAACATTGAACTTGTCAACGTAGTCTAGGTGATGTTAGTCCGCCGGATACTGCCTTGTCAACACCGGACTTGCAATCTATGGGAGTTCGATCCGGTCAGGCACCAAACTTTGTGAAGGTTCTCGGATCCTTGCACAAGGACATTTGGAAGGTGCTTTTCAAGTCCAACAAATCAAGGCCGGACTCTGCCGAAGACCGCGGGTGCCAACTGTCCCGCCCTGCAAGTTCGGTGAGTTTATCAAACTTTTCTATCTGCATGACCCAAAGGAAGCGCTTAACGCATGTTTATTCAATTCCCCAGAGTTGGACGAAGAAGGCGGAGCGGATCCATTGTCCGGCCCTGTTGCCCTAAGACCCGTCCATCCCACTTCTGACGAAGATGCTTGTCCCGGCGCCCTACAAGGTGCCGAAGAAGACAGCCGAAAAGGAGGCCAAAAAGATCCGGGGCGGCCTTTGTCGTCGCGGCACTTCGGACACAATACCCGAAGGCTCTGATGCCCGTTCCACCTCCGAAGAGGATAAAAAGGAGGAGGAAGATGAATCCCCTGCGGGTGGAAGGAGGAAGAGGACGGCCTCCGCACCCTTGGAGGCCGAACTGCCCAAAAGGGGAAGGGCTTCTCTTCCGGAGGAGTCCACTGCCGCCACCGACTGCGTCCCGGCATGGGATCCCAGGGCCCAGCCCCTGGCGAACTCGTAAGTATATAAAATCCGAGTACGTTTAAGCATCCGGACTCATCTTGGCTTAGTATTTTAACCTTAAGCCATATTTTTGGTAGTCCGGTGAGGTCCCGTACCAAACAATCCTCATCAGAGGACCTGCTGAGCTCAAATGCTATGGAGAGCGGGACGCCCCCAAAGGCCCCTTCCTCCAACCAGGTGCATAACACCGAGGCTTCGTCCCAGAAGGACCCCGACCAAGAAGGAAAGGAAGAAACTGTGAAGGTGGCGCTTGGAGGTCAAACCGTAGGGGCCGGACACGTGGGGGGAAAGATTCCCATGGGGTCTGACGGCGGGGGCGATCCTAAGTTTGGCTCCCCATCGGATGCGATTCCAGGGGCCTATATGGCTCCAGAATCAAGAAGGTAGCCTCCCTTGGCTGGAGGGGGCGTGCCTGTTCTGCCGACGACCTTTGTCCATCCAGAGGTGTCGGGTGCTTTGTTGGTGGCGTCACGAGACGCCTCCATCGTTGACGAACACCGTGCCCTTATGGGTGCGGTGATTGAGAAGATTCAGTCAACTGACAGTGGACTGAACGAAGCCCGCATCAGCCTTATAAGAGGCTTTGAGGTATGTTTTATAAGTTGTGGAAGAGTGTCATAGTATATATAGTAGCCCCTGATACACTGTTCGGTGAAAGAAAGAACCGGACAGGGGATCGCATTGATGATCATAGGAAGACTCATTGAATGATATTGATTTATCTTCTGTTGCAAGTAGATACCTGTAGCGGCTGCTGCCTCTCGTACTGCGGAGATCTCCGGATTGAATCAAAGTCTGGAGCGGGCCATAGAAGAAATTGGCCAATTGAAAATGCAGTTGAGGGATAAACAAGGTGTGCACAAGCGTTGCGCGCATTTATTGTGAAATAAATGTTCAGTATGAAATAAGCCGCATATTTATGCTAGGGGTTATGACCGAAGTCGAGGCCCTCAAAAGGGCCGTTGCCGAGGCCGAGGAAAAGGCGGCAACAGAGCGGACTCTTTGTGAGAAACACGAGGCCAGAGTTATTAAAGCCGAGCAGGAGCTGCAAGAGGCCGTAAGTAAATGCGAGACCCTGGAGCAGAGTTTAATGGAGAAAGAGTCTGAACTCACCATGGCGTGTCAAGCCACGAGCGACGCCCGGGGGGAAACCCAAAGCGCCCTGCAGGGGATCCAGGAGGCGAGGAAGATCACGGCGGGTAAGGCTTTTCCCATGTAAAGCAAGTTTTTGAAGGGAAAACTATGTTTCTGATTGTGAATCCGGACTTCTCAGGTGTATTTGCCGAGCTACCTCACAGCATATCTGATGCCGCTCAATTCTACCGAGCCGAAGGAAGGAACATCGCCGATAAGATTTTTTGGTCGCAGTATTTGCCGCCGAATTATCTGGTGCCTTTTGCCGATCAACTGAAACAGCTGATCGAACTGCATAAGGCGGCGGAACTAGCCATGAAAGATATGGTTATCCAGCTATGGCCTGCCAACCGATTCCAAGCAGCTACTTCGGGCTCGTGAGGCGGCTTGTAAGCGCTTGCCCTCGACTTGACGTCATCAAGAGGTCGGTCTGTATAGAAGGAGCGCGAATGGCCTTCGCCCTTGCGAAGGTGCTCTGGGGGAAGATGGATGCCGAAAAGCTAGTGACCGAGGGACCGCCAGAGGGGAAGGAGCAACGCAAGCCTGAATATATTGTAAGGGTGTCCTGAAAGGATCCTACCTTGCAGCCGAGCTATGCACCAAGGACATTATATTTCCATGAAATGCCGATCATGTTGTCCTTTGTAATGTTTGAAGAAGGTCATTTATGTTGCCTGTTATATAAAAGTTTACCCTCCTGTGCGGCCGTTTTTATGTTAAGACTGAGAGTTGGCCAGTCGTCGGCTTCTGCCCCACGTAAGAAGTACGGGGGTGTTCGGGATAAACCTGAGCACTCTTTATCCCAGTTTTGGGTCCTCCGATGGAGGTGCTCAACACAACGAACCAGGCAATCAGACTATAGGGCTTTATCACTCTCACTTAGCCATAGGAGCTTTAGTATGGTCGGCGCAGCCCCTTGTGTTCGTAAGACCGTACTAGGGGCTCTATAAGCGCCTGATCGGAGAAAAAGCCGATCCATCCACGCTGCATTGGTTATGGCATTATGCGGGAGAAATCCTTAAAGATTTTATGACCGCTCGAACAGCTGACCAGCTCTCGCCGTATCATGACAGTCACTTTTCGGCTTTCTCTACTGAGGTGCTCATCCGGAAGAACCGGGACACAATCGCAGTAGTTCTCCCAGTGCTACCTTAGCCGATATAGCGGAACGTAAGGTACCAAAACATGGGAGCCGAGCAAACCCAACTATTGACCCAAGACATGATTCGGAGCTGATGCATATAATGCTATAAGTTCGGGGTACCGAATTTCCATGAAGGTGTTCGGACTTTTATTGCCGTGTTACGGGGAAAATGAAGCCCCTGGCATATTTAAGGCATCTCGCTGTGTACGGATGCCATTTGACGAAATGATTTCGATAAGAAATAATCAGCAGGTAAACATCATATAAATCCACATGTTGTATTTGAATAATACGTCTATGCGTATGGGTACAAGTAATGTGATAAAAAAGGAGTTGTGATAGCAGAACCTGCTATGACCAGGGGGAAGAGGTTGAGTGCGGATCCGTATTGTAGCCGGACGTTCGCTGCAGGGAATGTCTAAGGATCCCCTGACGCGTTCGAGCTGCCTCTGTGGAGTCCGTCCTGGTCGGTGCAAAGATGAACCTGTGAAGGAAATATAAGAAATGTTTGTGTGCCGGAGGGCGGTTGAACCGCAGAGTTCAGCCTGTCATGGCCTTCGCCGGAGTGTTTAGTTGAGCTCTGGACGAGCCGGGGTATCCTTCCGCGAAGTATTTCGGAGCCCCTTGATGGTGTCCGGGAGGCTGGGCGTCGACTCGAGGTTCGGCTGCAAGGTGCTGCTCGTTGTTCCTGCTGCTAAGGCAGTGATGTATTTGTTGGTGCCGAAGGAAGGTTCGGCCTTGCCATGAACCGTGATGACGCGCGTGGACTGGGCATTTTGAGCTTACGGTAGGCATAATGTGGCACCGCGTTGAATCGAGCGAACGCGGTTCGCACGAGCAGTGCTTGATGGTCACTGCGGAAAGGGGCGATTTCGAAGATTAACTCTTTGATATGGTAATTTTCTGGTGATCCAAAGATTACCTCGAGGGCAATGGAGCCTGTATAGCTAACCTCCATACCTGGTATGATGCCTCTAAAAGTGGCTTTAGTGGGCTTGATCGCTGAATGATCGATGCCCATCTTGCGCACTGTGTCCTGGTAAAGCAGATTTAAACTGCTACCTCCGTCCATAAGGACTCAAGTGAGGTGGAACCCGTCTACTATTGGGTCGAGGATTAGTGCGGCTGGATTGCCCCGATTGGCGTTAACCGGACAATCCGTGCGGTTGAAGGTGACCAGCCCTAGCTTATATTGTGGGACGGCAAGTTCCGTTGAGCTGCCGTCCCTAAGGGTGCATATCTGGTCCAAGTGGGCAATTTGGATGGTATTTACCACATTCACCGATTGAATATGGGGGGGGGGTTTCTTTTGCCCTCCTGTGTTCGGCGATCTGGGCTCTTCGTCGCTATCGTCGCTTTGAGACCCCTCTTCGTTTTTGGCGCCTGCCTTGCCGGCTTGTTTGAAGACCCAACATTCTCTGTTGGTATGGGTGGCTGGCGTTTCTGGGGTGCCATGAATTTGGCATTGGCGAGCGAGTATGCGGTCCAGACTGGATGGACCCGGATTTGTATTTTTGGGCGGCCCTTTCCGCTGACCGGACTTTGAGCCCTTGAACCCGGCATTAACTGCCGTATTTTTGTCGTTTTCACCATATTTGCGGCACTTGTGTTTGTTGCGTCGTGGTTTGCCGTTGCTATCCCTGGCTTGTGATATGCCAGGTTTGCTTGCTGTATTGGTACTACGAGCCAACCAGCTATCTTCGCCCGCACAAAAGCGGGTCATAAGTGTCGTGAGGGCTGCCATGGATTTTGGCTTCTCATGGCCGAGGTGCCGGGCGAGCCATTCATCACGGATATTATGCTTAAATGCCGCTAAGGCCTCTGCATCCAGACAGTCGACAATTTGGTTCTTCTTGGTTAGGAACCGGGTCCAGAATTTCCTGACCGATTCCCCTGGCTGCTGAGTTATATGACTTAAATCGTCAGCGTCCGGCGGTCGCACATAAGTGCCCTGGAAATTTTCCAGGAATGCCTCTGCCAGGTTCTCCCAACTTCCTATGGAGTTTACCGGCAAGCTATTGAGCCAATGCCGAGCCAGCCCTTTGAGTTTGAGCGGGAGATACTTGATGGCATGTAGGTCATCCCCGCGGGACATATGAATGTGGAGGAAGAAGTCTTCTATCCATACTGCGGGGTCTGTAGTACCATCGTATGATTCGATGTTTACGGGTTTAAACCCTTCTGGGAATTCGTGATCCATTACCTCATCAGTGAAGCATAAGGGGTGTGCGGCGCCTCTGTGCCGGGCTATATCGCGACGCAGTTCATACGAGTCTTGTCTGCCGTGTCCGGCTCGGCCGGATTTGCTTTTAGTGTATCTGGCGTGACGATCATTGAGGGAGTCTTGGATTAGGGGGTATCTGGACAGCCGGACTATAACCATTGGCCGGACTGTTGGACTATGAAGATACAAGATTGAAGACTTCGTCCCGTGTCCGGATGGGACTCTCCTTGGCGTGGAAGGCAAGCTTGGCAATACGGATATGTAGATCTCCTTCCTTGTAACCGACTCTGTGTAACCCTAGCCCCCTCCGGTGTCTATATAAACCGGAGGGTTTAGTCCGTAGAACATAATCACAACAATCATACCATAGGCTAGCTTCTAGGGTTTAGCCTCTCTGATCTCGTGGTAGATCTACTCTTGTACTACCCATATCATCAATATTAATCAAGCAGGAGTAGGGTTTTACCTCCATCGTGAGGGCCTGAACCTGGGTAAGAACATTGTGTCTCTTGTCTCCTGTTACCATCTGCCTAGACGCACAGTTCGGGACCCCCTACCTGAGATCCGCCGGTTTTGACACCGACATTGGTGCTTTCATCGAGAGTTCCACTGTGCCGTCGCCAGAAGGAAGGATGTCTCGTCTGGTCTTTAAAGACGGTACTACTATTGGGGGAGCTTTGGCTGTCGGCCCAACTCTCCGGCTAGGCGGTTTCATCATGACCGCCTGTTCGGCCGCCACGCCGACGATGACTTCTTGGGTCATCGAAAACAGCCTCCACGTCAAATCGGCACTCGCCGAACAGATGGATCCAATGGAGCTCGCTTCCTTAAACGAGCTCTTGGATCTCATCGCTGCCTTGGGAGTCGCAACTGACTATGATCAGATTGGGCTTAAACCCGATCAAAGGGAGATTAACTCTCCACCGGTCACCCATCATATTGCAGTGGTGGAGGAACAATGCGGCGACCTTTCCTCTATTTGAGGACCAACTATGTCCGGATTCCCGAGCTCTCCGAGCTGGATGCCCGTTCGCGGGAGGACAACATCCAATCCCTGAACTTAGAGTTAGGAAGCGGGCCAGGATTATCGGGTAACACCCCGGAACCGGAACTTCCAAAATTGGAAACTCCTTGGCCCCTGGATCCCAGGTTGGGTAAGGGTTCGGATTCAATTCCACCCATCCACCCGAACATAAGCGATCTTTCCCACATCAGGCAAGAGCCCCAGGAAACAGTACATCACTATTGGGCCAGATTCCTCCTTGCGATGAACAAGGTTAAGGACTGTCGCAAGGAAGATGCAATCCTATTTTTCTGCAATAATTGCATGGACAAGGGAATCCTTAACGCCATAAATCGCCGTGAGATAACACGCTTCGCTGACTTGGCGTCCATAGTATGAAAGTACTGTGCGATGGAAAGTGCCTGGAAAACCGAAACAAACTTTTGGGATAATCCGGCCCTGAATACAAACCCAGTCCGAAATAAAAGGGTGCATTATCACAATACACCCGGGTCAACTACCAAAAAGCAAAAACCCTCTACAGGGCATGGAACCGTACTGGAGGGATGGCTCAACGGACCCTGCAAAATTCATAGTACAGAAGGCGCCACACCAACACATAGCCTTAGAGCATGTTGGATACTCCGGCAGGTAGCCAAAAGTGGCGAGGATCTTCTCATCCCAGAGGCGATAGAGCACCATCCCAGGGATAACAATACAGTATTATCAGTCTTTGAGACCTTCACATCAAATAATAGGCGAAAGAGAGCGCTCCGCAGCCTTGCTGAAATCTACCATGTGGCAACAATAAATCCATGGAGTGACACGGCTATTACCTTCGATGCCAGTGATGAACCTAAGTTTCGAACAGCCCGAGCACCAGCTGCATTGGTCCTCAGTCCAATCGTGGACGGCTTTCGACTCACCAAGGTGCTCATGGACGGCGGCAGCGGATTAAACCTCATCTATGAGGAAACCCTTCAAAAAATTGAAATAGACTGGAACCGCATCGAGCGAAGCAGCACAACCTTTAGAGGAATAATCCCCAGTCGAGAAGCGCGCTGTACAGGCAAAATCACACTAGATGTGGTGTTCGGCACGCCGGAGAATTACAGGTCCAAAGAGATTACGTTCCAAGTGGCCCCGTTCAATAGCGGATACCACGCCCTTCTAGGGTGGGAGGCATTCACAATCTTCCAAGCCATACCCCATTACGGGTACATGAAACTGAAAATGCCCGGGCCCAATGGAATCATCACTCTCGCTAGTGATCCGGACACATCACTCCGCGCCAAAAACTAGACACCGCATTGGCCCTCAAGGCATTATCCGAAGCCCTCGCGACCGAGGAACTGACTGTGCTGCGCTCCACGGTGGATAGGGACGACGTGATACTTGATAAGAGATCCAAGTCTACCTCCTTTAAACCAGCGGATGAAACAGTCAAAATCCAAGTCCATCCAACGGACCCTACAAAAACAGCCACTATCGGGGCACGGTTAAGCCTTGCCGTGGACGCCGCACTACGAGATTTCCTGCGTGAGAATTGGGGCATATTCGCCTGGCATCCCTCAGATATGCCAGGAATTCCATGCAGGCTGGCCGAGCACAACCTCAATATCCTAAAAGGATTCAAGCCGGTCAAGCAGGATCTCCGGCGTTTCTCTGAACCTAAGAGACAAGCTATGGGAGAGGACCTAGCCAAGTTATTGGAGGACGGATTCATAGAGAAATAAAACACCCGGACTGGCTAGCAAACCTGGTGATGGTACCAAAGAAGGATAAATCCTGGCGCCTGTGCGTCGATTTCAAGGACCTCAACAAGGCCTGCCCAAAGGATCCCTTCCCCCTCCCCCGCATCGATCAAATTATCGATGCTACTGCAGGACATGACTCATTGTGTTTCCTCGACGCATACTCCGGCTACCACCAATTAAGATGGCGGAGCCCGACCAAGTCGCAACAACATTCATCACACCATACGGCCCCTTCCGCTTCAACACAATGCCCTTTGGGCTCAAAAACGCCGGCGCAACATATCAGCGCATGATTCAGACATGTCTGGCAAACCAGATCAGCAAAACAGTGGAGGCATACGTAGATTATGTGGTCGTCAAAACCAAGCATGTCGACTCTCTAGTAGACGACTTGAGACTCACATTCGATAACCTCCGAACATATGACATCAAGCTCAACCCGGAAAAATGCGTTTTTGGCGTGCCTGCCGGAAAGCTCCTGGGCTTCATTGCATCCGGCAGAGGAATTGAAGCAAATCCGGCCAAGATCCGAGCTCTGTCATAGTTGGATATCCCAACAGACCTCAAAAAAATTCAGAAATTAACCAGATGCATGGCGGCTCTAAGCCGCTTTATCTCCCGCCTGGGAGAAAAGGCATTACCCCTTTATCACCTCCTACGGCGCACCGAACACTTTGAGTGGACGGATGCCGCCACAGCTGGATTGGAAGAAATAAAAGCCATATTAGCAACCAACCCAGTCCTGGCCGCGCCAAACATTGGCGAACCAATGCTGTTGTACATTGCGGCAACCCATCAAGTTGTGAGCGCCGTGCTCGTCGTCGAATGAGAAACGGACGGACATAAATTCCCCCTTCAAAAGCTGGTCTACTATGTATCCACTGTCCTTACTCCATGCAAGTCACGGTACCTGCATTATCAAAAATAGCATACGCGGTATTCATGGCATCCCGGAAACTGCGACACTACTTTCAAGAGTGTTCAATAATAGCAGCCTCGGAAGTGCCACTTAATGATATTATAAACAACCATGACGCCACGGGCCGGATTGCCAAATGGGCCATTGAGCTCCTCCCATTCGACATAACTTACAAGCCGCGGCAAGCCATTAAGTTGCAAGTACTGGCCGACTTTGTCGCCGAATGGACGGAAGCCGAACTCCCTAAAGAGTACGACGCGTATTCCAACTGGATCATGCACTTCGACGGCTCCAAAATGTTGGCTGGTCTGGGGGCTGGCGTCGTTTTGACGTCCCCAACCAGAGATATAGTTCAATACAAACTCCAGATAACGTATACGGACTCCAACAATGCAGCCGAATATGAGGCCCTTTTACATGGTCTCCGGATGGCAGTATCCATGCGCATTCAACGCCTAGAGGTGCGGGGGGATTCGAACCTCGCAATATCCCAAATAAATGGAGACTTTGATGCCAAGGATCCGAAAATGGCGGCCTATCGCAACGCCGTCCTAAAAATGTCAGCTCGGTTCGAGGGGCTCGAATTTCACTATGTATCCCAGGAAAACAATCAGGCGGTAGATGTCCTCGCACGGATCGGTGCAAAACGCGATGTAGTCCCCCCCCCCAACGTCTTTTTGGAGAGGCTGTTCAAGCCATCCGTGGTATGGGAAGGGGAACCCGGCAATAACAGCCCGGACCCAACCACAATGCCCGATACCGAACACTCTGACATAATCGGAGGCTCTGCCACCGAAATAACATCTTCAGCCCACGTTATAATGGCCGTCATCGCCCCGTGGACAGAACCATACCTGGCCTACCTAACTAGGCAGGAACTCCCTGAGGACCAAAATGAGTCCCGCTGCATAGTGCGGCGATCTAAAGCCTATAAGGTCCATGAGGGAGAGCTTTATAAGAAAAACACCACCGGAGTCCTTCAAAGGTGCATCTCCGAAGAGGAAGGGCAGAAGCTTCTGGCTGAAATTCATGCCGGACTCGGAGGCCACCACGCTGCAGCCCGGGCCCTTGTAAGCAAGGCCTTCCGTACAGGTTTTTATTGGCCGACGGCCCGGGCAGACGCTCAGGACTTAGTCCAACGCTGCGTTGGTTGCCAGCTTTTTGCAAACCAAAGCCATATGCCACCCACCGCCCTCCAAACAATCCCCATTACCTGGCCCTTCGCGGTCTAGGGGCTCGACATGGTTGGACCCCTTAAAGGGGGAACCCACAAGAGGACATACTTGCTGGTCATGGTGGATAAATTCACCAAATGGATAGAAGCCAAACCTGTTAAAACGGCCGAATCCGGACCGGTGATAGACTTTATATCCGGGGTTGTACACCGTTATGGCGTCCCCCACAGCATCATCACAGATAACGGCACGAACTTCACGGCCGACGAGGTAAAACTCTGGTGCAAAAACATGGGCATCAAGCTCGATTACGCTTCCGTCTATCACCCACAAACTAACGGTCAAGTCGAGCGAGCAAATGGTCTTATCATGAGCGGCATCAAACCCAGACTAGTGCGGTCCCTAAAGGAATCTAACACGCACTGGGTAGAGGAGCTCGACTCCATACTCTGGGGGGCTGTGGACCACGCCGAATCGCACTACCAGATACACACCATTCTTTATGGTATACGGCGCAGAGGCGGTTCTGCCCTGCGACATAATTCATGACTCACCTCGAGTGCGCATGTACGAAGAAAGAGAAGCCGAGCTCAATCGGCAGGACAGTTTGGACGCCCTGGAGGAGGAGCGTGATGCGGCTAAAGCCCGTTCCGCATTCTATCAACAGCAGGCTCGAAGATACCAAAGCAGAGAAGTACGGGCCAAAACTTATAACGTTGGCAAGTTAGTTCTACGCCTGCCGGAGAAGAAAAAGGACAAACTCAAGCCCAAATGGGAGGGTCCCTTCATTATTGACCAAGTTCTGACTGGTGGAGCGTACCGTCTGCGGGATGCATCGGATAATCGACTCGAGCCGAACCCATGGAACGCAGCTAGACTCCGAAGATTCTATGCCTAGCGCCGGACTCTGTGTTCGTCTCCTTCCTCTGTCCACTTTTTACTATCTGTCTTTTATTTCTCTCCTTCTCCCCTTCTTTTCTCCCACAGCCTTTAAGGGCCAATTTGTGCCTTATTTGCGCACAACGGACGCGCTATCCGCGCTCATTATACATGGGGGCTTCTCTCACAG